>NC_061120.1:67643485-67812803 GCF_002878395.1 Capsicum annuum
ATCGAAAAATAAAGCATGAGATAACCTAACTTTTCATGAAAACATCCTTGGACATGAATTTAGTCAAATTTCTAAAGGAATCATGATTTAACCCAAGACATGGGCAATTCATCAAATATGTAGAAAGCATGGACTTGTACATGGAAATATTCTAAACATGAGCATTCAATTCAACAACATGAAATTTACTTGAGTATGACATGGGAAACAAAATCCATAACATGAGGAAATCAAATCTTGTATGGGATCATACATGGGCTGAATTTAATTTAAATCTCCATGAAAATATGAAATTCAATCTTCTTGAACATACTAAATATCACAATAATAAAAAGTTCATTCTTTAATTAAAATAAAAAGGTTTTGGGATCCATGGGTGAAAAGGGACCCATGGATGAACTCCCACATACCTTAAAACTTTACTTCTTGAAGAAGACACAAAATCTTGAAAGCTTTCTTGAATTGAGAAACTTGAAATCTTGATTTTTCTTAAAGGGGAGGTGATGGAATGGATGATCTTGAAGGGGGTTGTTTAGGGTTTGTTCTTGAGAGTAAAATAGGATAATGAGGAAAAATAATGCCCTAATGGATGCTTAAAATCATGTTTTTACAACCTGGGTTGAGGTGAGAAAATACCCTATTTCCCCTCCATAATTTAAACCAAAAATCCATATCCCGGATTGCGATTTGAAGATTCACCGCGAAACAGTGCAATCGCGGTGGCTTATTGCCTATCACGAAAAATGCCATAACTTTTCACTCGGGTATCAGATTAAGGCAAAATTGGTATCGTTGGAAAGATAATTCAATTATCTACAATTTGGTTGGTATTGACCTAAAAAATTATACATAAATCAAAAGTTATACACTTTCAAAGTTAAACCTTGTAGAATCGACTTTCAAACATTGGACGAATCAAATGATCTTAGCTCAACTTGGCTCCAAGTGATTTCTATGATCATTCTTCACATAATATGCACCTCACACACTAGGATAAGGATCATGACACATGCATTCTAATAATGAATCAAGAACATGATAAATACAACTTCACCGTGATGCGCCAATCATAACACCACTATAGCCCCCGCAAAGTGCCACAATCTCGGTGAGCTACTATTTTGGAAATCCAAACATGGTCCAAACCTCATCTAAAAAATTCAAAACTTACTCGAGACATGATACTTACACCCCTGAACATGAATCAACGCAAAAAATTAAATCTCAGGGTCAGGGAGGTCACTTTAAAAATTGTCAAAGTGAAGAGGCCAAAACTTAAGCTAAGTCCCCAACACTTAGCTTAATTTTTAGGCTTCTAGCCTCTTATGCAAGCACTAGTAGATGAAATAAACTAAGAAAAGTATGGGATATTACACATAGGCAATCACCTTTCCATGCTACATCAACACATAGCCAAGCCCTCCTCGAGATGTATCACAATAAACCACGAACCCATCATTGCCTTCCAGCAAAGTCAGAATTGAAGCCAAAGTTAACTTATCCAACAACTTCTCAAAATTTCCTTCACAAATATCTAACCAAGAAAACTTAACCTTCTTCTGAGTTAACTTATTCAAAGGAGCATCTATCAATGAAAAGCTTTCCACAAACCACCTGTAATACCCTGCTAAACCCAAAAAGCTTGAATGTTAGATGGATTCATAGGTAAAGGCCATCTCTTCACCACAGCAAACTTTTGTGGATCAACCATGATCCCTTCACTAGAAATAATGACTCAAGAAAGCCACAGCGTTCTATTAAAACTCATTCTTAGAGAACATGACATATAACTGTTGTTCCTTTAAGGTCTACAACACCACACGGAGGTAATTATCATGATCCACCTTACTCTTTAAATAAACCAGAATGTCATCAATGAACACAATGATAAGAGACCTAAATACTGATAAAAAACTCTGTTCATCATATCCATAAATATCACTGGAGAATTAGGCAACCCAAATGACATCACAAAAAACTCAAAGTGCCCATACCAAGTACGAAAATCCATCTTAAGGATATCCATCTCCCTAATATTTAGCTGATGGTACCCAGACCAAAAATCTATCTTAGAAAAGAACTTAGCACCTTGCAACTGGTCAAACAGATCATCTATCCTTGGAAGTGGATAATTGTTGTTGATCTTCACCTTATGCAGCTGCCTATAGTCAATGCACATCCGAAGGGAACTATCCTTCTTGCGTACAAACAACACCGGTACACCCCAAGGAGATATACTAGGATGAATAAACCCCTTATCTAGAAGATCCTTAAGTTGCTCCTTGAGTTCCCTCAACTTAGTTGGAGCTATTTTATAAGGAGGAATTAAAATTGGATGAGTATCGAATTAGATCAATACCAAACTCTCTTTCCCTATCTGAAGGAACACCAAAAAGATCATCCAAAAAGACCTCTGGAAACTCATTAACAACTGGAACTAACTGAAAAGAAGGACTTTCGAGTTAGAATCTTTAACCCGGACCATAGAATAAAGACAATCTTTGGAGATTAACCTCCGAGCTCTAAGATAAGAAATAAAACTCCCCCTAGGAGCTAAAGAAACACCCTTTAATTCTATAATTGGTTCACCATAGAACCTAAAGATAACACTACGGGTTCGATAATCCAAGGACGCATAACAAGAGTGTAACCAATCCTTACCCAGAATAATATCAAAATCCACCATATCCAACTCAAATAGATCCACCAATATCTTCTTGCCACCAACAGATACCACACACCCCCTATAGGCTCTCTTAGCAATAACCAAGTCACCTACTGGGTAGAAATAGAAAAAGAATCCAAAATAATTTTTGAATTAAAACCAAAAGATATAGCTCATAAGAAGTCACATAGGAGAGAGTGGATCCCGGATCAAGCAAATAATATACATTATGAGAGAAATATTGTAACGTACCAATAATAACATCAAGTGATAACGCTCAACTTACACCTCAATTTAGTGCAAGGCGGTCATCGTTAATATATTTACCCAATTTTGGAGTTGGGGTTGAATCCATAGGAAATAATGTGAGTGGCGATTAAACTAGTTTGAACCTAAAGCTACAAGTCAAATTCAAACAACTGGCACGAAAAGATAAATGGGGGTTTTGAGTTTAACAAGTAATTGTTGGTCACCTTGGTTTCAGTTTGTAATCAAGAGTTTATGAAATAACCAGGATTATGTTCACTAGGGCTTATGGTACATGATAGATACTAAAATTTACTCAAGGTTCTCACGGTAGTTAGGATGACAAGCTATCTTTATCGATGGTATGCTCAAATGTCTCTCGACCTATTCAAGTGTCTAATTCCTTAATCCTCTCGGACTTAGGGAATCGTTTATTGCTACACAGATTTTACCTCAGGTTAATCAACCTTGTTATAGCACTGATTATTAAATGAAGCCTTTCTGAGTTCCTATTGATAACTCACTTCCTACTGTTTATGATTTCTTTCTCAAGCAAACCAAAGTAGGCACGCCTATTATTTGCAACCAACAGACATAAATTATAGTCTCAGAATTATCAAGAAATCCTAACACCTATTAAACCTTGAGTATTTAACACCTTATCATGACCTAACCCTAGATCCTATAATCCAGGTTAATGCAATTTAGCCACTCATGATCTAACAAATGAAACATATAATTGAATTCATGATTTGAAAGATAAACTTATATAGATGAATAATAACTAGTGAATCACAGATTAGATCACAAAGGAAATTCCAAAGTAATGATATTAATCTCTTCAAAGGATTTGCTTCTTCAAGCCAAGAAAATTAGAAAGAGAAAATATCAATGTGTTGTCTCACCAAAAACTCAAGTGCGGCTCTCTCCCCTTTTGTGGAATAATAATATTAGAAAACCCTCCTACAGGTCTTTAAATATTCAACCCTAAATAAGAAAATAAAATTAAAATTTAAGATTTTCTTCGGGATGGGTGACGGCATTCTTGACGGTGCATCATAAGTATGACGGCGTGTGTAGGATGCCGTCAAAGTCTCTAGTGAATTACTATCTTTAGATTTTTTTGACGGAAAATCTGATGGCGTGTCAAATATGTGATGGCCCATGAAAAATATCATCGCATCTTCACTGGAAATCAACATAATCTGCCTCAGGTTAATGGCCACTTTGACAGCCCGTCCCATGCTTGACGGCGCTTCCGAAATGTCGTCATATTTCATCTCAATTCCTCAGGTTCTTTCTAAGCTTGATGGTAACTTTGATAGCCTGTCATATGTCTGACGGCACTTCAGAAATGGCATCAACTTTAGTATAGCTCATTTGCACTAGATTTCAACTGATTTATTCTTATGTTCTTTGGTTCCTCCCCGATCACTTGTATCTACATTAAAAAAATAAAATAATAAAAAAAACAACAAAAGTTGCGTAAGACTTCATAATCATTTTGATCTAAAAAGCATTAAGTGTGTTAGCTTTTGCTCACACATCATCAGGTGACTCGAATTCCTGTCGAGATGCTAAAGCATACAAACTATTCTTACCAACACTAGAACCAGGAGTAGTAATAGAAATAGATGCCATGCCACCAGGTATTAGAGTAGAAGATGAAGCCACATGAATCTTATTCACCCTCGTAGAAACCTTATTAACCAGATAATCCCTGAGTTGATGGCCTACCTGGCCATACTTGAAGCCTTTTCCTTTCATTCATCGTAATAACCCTAATGAGGATGACCACAAAACCAACAAGGAGGACATAAAGAAACTGACTGACCTCCATTTTCCTGAGATTGGGCACCCTGCGCCCGAAAATTTTCACCACTATAATGACAGTTGTCGCCTAACTGATAAGGAGCACTAGCAAAAAAGTAGGAACTAGAACTCCCCCACTCCTTTTTTTTCCATTTGTCACCATCTCGACCACTCTGAGACTGAACACCTCCCAGATCAGAAAACATGCTCCTCTTACCCTGCCTATCCCCAAACTCTGCCTACTTCTTCTTTTCATCCTCTAACTACTACATATGAATAGTCAACCTAGAAATATCTATATCTTTAATTAGCAAGGCAATTCTTGCTCTCCAAAATCAAATCCTAATTCAACCCAGAAGTAAACATTCTCAATTGGTAAAAATTCAAGGCATATTCCTTGATAGAAATTCTCCCCTTCTTGAGGTTCATAAACTCCTCCATTTTTGCTTTCCTCAACTGTTGGGGAAATAATCAATCCAGAAAAGAACCAGAGAAGGCATCCTACGAGGAAGACTCCTCTACATCTCCTCTATCCCTATCCCACTCTTTATACCACTAATATGCAACCTCTTTGAGCTAATAAGCTACAAAGTTTACCCCCTCTACATTGGTAGCCTGCATCACCTGAAACATCTTCTCTATCTTATCCAACAAACCCTACGGATCCTCTTTCATCTTCACTCCAGAACAAGTGGGAGGACTCATCTTATAAATTTGCCAACCCTTATTTCCTTACCTTGCAAAGCACCAGACACATCCCACTCATCCTGAGCAATAACCACTTTTGTATTAGCATGAATAGACTGACAGAATTCCACATTAGTCACCTCGCCTTGAGGAAGACTAGCAGTAATCGGTGGTAATCCAGAACTATAAGAGATAGGAATGTGAGATCAAAGATGAACCCCAGAAGTAGGATGCACCCCTTCAGCATTATCTCCAAATAAGATAAAAGAATTTCTTTGTGTTCTAGATCTATGAGGCATGATTTGAAAGATGAATAAACAAGGATTAGAGAAAATTCTAGGATTGAGACTCCAAGCTTGAAACTAGAATACCAAGAAATAAAAACATTCCAAAATACCTTGTAGTTTCTCCCTTATAAGTGTGGCACGCTATACACCTGCTAAAGAGACTCTACTCGACAAGGCTTTATGGACTCCAAATTAAACATGAACCTAGGTTTTATACCAACTTGACACGAACCGCCCTGGAGCCTTATCGTAATGGACATCCCAAGTCTGTTCTGGATTAGAGACCACCCCCATTACCCAATCCAACCTTCAGTTGCCTGCCTTGAGTTGACTAAATTTTGAGCATGTAATAAAATAGTGTAACAGCTCATATAAATACTCTATACATATCAGAAGGGAAGTACTAGTACATCCCTAAAATAAAGTGTGACATCATGTACACATTCACCAAGACCAACCTCATATCAGCAAATATGATTTTTTGGTTTTGGTCCCTCGGGACCTCCACCTTCCACGGCTTTGCTACATATCCTGCCATTATTCCACAATTAAAACCAATTTCCAAATAAGCAAACCATTATACATTTATTAACTAAGGCCATTGATATTGGTATCGTCATACCAACCCTTACTTGCAAGTATCATCCATAGCCAACCATTAAGGGGACTTTCAAGCATCCTTCCATTTACCATATTAAACTACTTGGGAGACTTCTATTTTCCCTACAAGCATAACCATTTAGCCTTTAGACTTTCCAAACCATTTAAACCATGCATAATTCTTTTACCAAATTTAAAACATGCAAGAGTTTCATTAAAATAAATCAATGCATTGAACATATCTTTATAAGCATTTTATCAAACACATTGGGAGCATAATATGACCAAAACCAATTCCAATTACTAGTAAACCACTCCCATTCAATACAGTTATATAAAACCACCATTAATACATATAAAAGCTTAGTTAAAACCATGGGAAACCATAACCAACCATTTAACATCAAAAACCCTAAATCATATTTGAAAACCAAAATCATATGATAGTAAAATCATGAAAACATTCACATAAACCATGTATTTAAGTAAAATTAACAATGAAGTAAGATAACATGCCTTAAAACATGATGATGATGGAAAGAAATCACTAAGAGAAGCCCCAAATTGATTCCTTTGTTAAAACCCTAGCTCCCCTTGCTCAAAAACTCTTGAGAGAATTATAGAGTGTTTAGAAAGAGTTTCTAAGTGTTAATGAATAGAATAATATAGAAAATAACCTCTCAAATAGGTTATAAGTCATGGGACCTTATTAGGATAAGTGGGGAAATGTCTAGAATACCCCCACTTAAGTTGCACAAAAATTCCATCATAGGGATACGACTGACCCTCACGAGTCATACCCTCCTAATATGATCGGTATCTACCCATATCTTGAACCTCCACCCTTGGACCTAACACTATACAGTATACAACTCATCTAACTAAGTCGTAACCATAGCATAGGATCCGTATCCATGAACCGTATCCCTAATAGAATAAAATATTAGGAGAATTGGACACTGCCTACTATATGAGTCCCTGGTATGATTCATACCCTGTATTATGACTCATGGTTAGATACTTATTCTTAGATCCAACCTAAGTAACCAAGTCCAAGATAAGGTTAAGGAGCCAAATGATCTGTAACCACCAATATGACTCATACCCCTAAGTCATATCTATTCTAGTAACCAAAATCCATCCCACCAACCAACACTGGTCAGTATATAATAGAACTATAACATTTTTACCCCAACATATGTCTCGTACCCATGAGTTGTATTGGGTCCAAAGATCAGAATTCCAGTTCTAAGGTTCATAAACTAGGGTATTTCAATATAGGGTGCCAACCATAGGGTTCACAGTGAAGGGCTAAGGGGATTCTAGTTTGCCTATGGTTGTAGGGTCTGAGTTGTTGGGTGACCCTACGAGTTGTGAGATCATCTGTAATGACTGATGGTTTAATTTCTAGCATTTAATAAGGGTATTTTAGATATTTCCCTCTTGCCCTAAACATAACCCACGACCTATAAACCCTATTGAGACTTTATTCTCTCCCATAGAACAATAAAAAAATATTTTCTTCTCTTTCAAATTCCCTTAAGCAAGTCAAGCTAGGGTTTAATCAATTTGGTCAACTTAGGGCTCAAGGGTTAATTTCTCTCTAAATTTCTTGGTGTTTAAAGCATGTTACACTTTCTTCATTGTTAATTTGTTAAAATCACATGTTTAAAAGTGTTGTTCACACAAAATTGTTATGGTTTTGAAATAAGAGTTGGGGGTTTTGAATGCTTATTGTTGAATAATGTTTTCCCATTATTTGTATATGATTAATCATGCTTTAAATATGGTTTTTAACTTGCTGGTGCATAGTGATTAAACAAAAGGGTTATGGTTAATCCCCAATTTGATGATGTTTCCTTGATTATGGTTTTGGAAATTGTATTTCTTTAATATGTTTGTGAAGTTGTCAATGAAATGGCTTTTGTCACATAGTTTGGTTTACCCACTTGTAATAATGCATTGACATAAAAAGGATAATAAAGTATGCATGTTTTCCTTGAAAGGCCTTGGTGGCCATGAGTGTAGAACACTCTTTTTTGGGCGCGTGATAGCCTTATTTTAGCCCTTTTGCCGACATTTCAAAATGAGTGTAGAACACTCTCTTTTGGGCACATGACAGCCTTATTTTAGCCCATTTTTAGTTTAGTTATATCATCTTCTTCCTCATTCTTTCATTCCACTATCTTCCACTATTTTTTCATGCTCAAACTCTTTTAATGGTACTCGTAAATCCCCTCTATCTCTTAGAAAATAGTTTGTTTGAATGTTTTTTTCTTATCACCTCAAACAACATAATTTAAAAAGCCAAAAAAAAAAATTGTCTAAAAATATATCCATGAAAAAATTAGAACCATGTTTTCTTTTGTTAATTAATTTTCTCATTTTCTAAAAATCATGAGGCTCGAATATGCCAATAAAGCTCAAGCAAAAGAGATTTTGGTGATGCCACGGCTGCAAAAAGGGACAAAACTCCTCGAAAATATTGATTTACCGGCAGAAACATAGATAAAAGGATCATTTTTGTTCAAATTTCCTTTAAAAAAAAAAACAATTCCAATATTCATGCTCAAATATGTTCATAAATTTCAGGCAAAAAGAGATTTTGGCGACTCCATGGCTGCAAAAAATAAGCCGAAACTCATCGAAAATACTGAATTTGCAGGCAGAAATATAGATAAAATGATCATTTTTTGTGCAAATTTCATTTTGAGAAAACTACAGTTCCAAAATTGAAACTCATATATGTTCATAAAGCTCAGGCAAAAAGAGATTTCGGTGACTCCATGGCTGCAAAAAAATCACAGTAAATAATTGGGGAAGATGATTTCAGGATTTTTTTAAAAAATTAATTGTGGATGTATATAATGATGTGGAGATTTAAAATGAGTAGTCTCAAATCAATTGGCCGTTTAATTCATGCCGAAAGCAAGTGCACCCTCTGACATCTTATTTTTGCCTCCTCAACTAAGTTTAATCCTGAGTTTCTTCAGTTTTAAATAAGATTAAAATATTTATTTCATCTGGATAAATGCTCTCTGAAATATTTATTTGGGTTAATTTTGTCATTTAAGTGACGATTATATATTTTCGTGTTTACATATACAAGATCATATAAATTTTATTACTTCAATGAATATTTTTGCCAAAGTTAAATTTTTATATAGTATCATCTTAAAAATTAATTCAAAAGGGTAAATCTTGATGTAAATATAACTTGTTCTCAAAAATAATTTATATATATAATATTTATTTGATTTTACTAAACCAAGAAGCTCGGACTTTAATCGGTTGTTAATTTATTCTTAACTTTTATTCGATTTACCAGATTTATTAAATTGACCACAATTGAAACCAATTTGTCCACAATGTAACTAGCCAATTGGTTTATCAACATGGTAAAAATTTAAATAAATTGACAAAGACCCTAATTTTTTGATTATTTAACAAACAGCCTAATCCTAAACAATTTGGTCTATTTAATAAAAGACCTAAAATCTACTCTTCCCTTCCAAATTTGATTCGGTTCATTCCCTTTAAGATCTTCCCAACTTACCAGGCCTAATACCCGATCCATGCCCCTTATTCCTCCTTCCAACATCCACCCCAAGTCCTAACAACTG
This sequence comes from Capsicum annuum, assembly GCF_002878395.1. NCBI lineage: Eukaryota > Viridiplantae > Streptophyta > Magnoliopsida > Solanales > Solanaceae > Capsicum > Capsicum annuum. Next base: position 67,653,406 of record NC_061120.1, read on the forward strand.
CCCAAGCCCTATTCACTCTTTGACTCAGCCCAACTCTCTTTTCTTTTACCCTTTTTCCCATCAACAACAGCAATAACTAAACATAAACACCACCTAACACAGACCATACCAGAAATAACGATGATAACTTCAACGTACAAGCAGCACAATATCAACAACAACATTATTACAATGACAAAATCCAGCCACCAACATCGAACAATGACCCTTCATCAACCCAGCAAAACCCAAAACCTTCTTCCCTTCTCACTCAAGTTTTCTATTTTATGCTTTAATTTGTAAAATTCCATATGATTTACATGTGAAATTGTACCTAGGAAATACTAGAAACTAAAATTGCTTTAGGTGGCAACAGACGTCGGATTCCCTAAATTCTCGATGGGTTCCGCTCTAAATCATTCAATTAAAGTAAAACATTACAAACGTGGCCTCATCCTATGAAATTCAGGTTTGAATTTCAAACCATAAAAAAATTCCATCCAAATTCGTCACAAAACAATTCCAAAAAATCTTTTATAAATACCCTTTGCTCCAGATAAATAGGATGGAATTTCTTTGGGAGAAAATTAGGGATCTTGGAGGAGCATTCCTCTAATATCATGTAAAATTACAATGATAAATAGCTCATTATAATTCAAAAAAGCCATTCTTTAGCTCATAATCTCAAATCATGCTTCAAAAAAGGTACAAACTTTGCCTTTTCTACATTGTTCTTCATTGAAATCACTACTTTATATTATATTGTCTTTTTTATTAGTGTTGGACGTAAATGTGTTTATATGTGTTTGAGGTTGAAATTAATCTTTAAGAGTTGGTTATGTTGAAAAATATGATGGGAAGTCTAGCAATTCGCAATGTGTGCATGTTTGACGTTTGGTTGAGTAGATTTTTATTCTAGTGTTTATGTGAATATGTATAATGTTTACAGTTTCATTATGTTTTCTTGAGTTGAATGTACTTCAAAACAAGGACACCCGATTACCTCCTTGATCTACAATATAAAGCAAGATCTATGAAAGAGGGGACGAGGTTGTATTTTGTTATTGAGGAATGCTTCTTTAGTTTTTCTTAGCAAGGTCGTACTGGTAATCCAAAAGAACCTCATAGTGGTCCCTTATTTGTAAAATGAGTGATGAATAGTCCAACTAAACCTGATTGCACTTAATTTCTTTTCTTCTCTCGTGCATATAGGATATATATCTTGGTTGGATGATCTCTCGGTCGGTGTCTTCTTGGTTTGCCATATCAATGGAGATACTATTAAGAGGAAGTAAAATGTAGTTTTGACCTTTAGTTTCTCCTATAGTTTTGAATGATAAAACAAGATAACAGTTAGAAAATTCTTGATCAAATTTGTCCTCTCTTTATTGCTTGTTAAATGAATTTCCTGATTCATTACAGTTAGCTTATCAATCTCCACAAATCCCATGGTCCTCGAGTGATATCTGCTTTAGTCCTATAGAGTAGATAAAACATTGTTTTATTAGAGTCTTGATTATTTGTTTCTTGTTAAAATATCATCTAGATCTCCTTCTTTGGCTACGGCTTGGTATGTCAATATGTTCGTCTTGACCTGACTCATTTGTTTTCTCATAATGTTTACTCGATAGTAAGTAATCATAGCATGATAGCTTGTTTTGTTTAAGTAAGAAATAAATATCAAATCTTGGTCCCAAGTTGGTAATTCGCAATGTCTTATGCTAAGGGGTTTTCTTTTCAAATTCTTATTTTTATCTATGCTTAAACTGACCACTCTTGTGGTTGGCTTAGCTACTTTCCTTTCATGTAACCTCTTCAAAGACGTTGATTTGATAAATTGAGTCAAAGATATGTATATTTCGGGAGCTTTAGATGGTGGAAAATTTTTTCCTTTCTCTTTTGGAAATGGTTTGGTGGAATAAGTTTGATTTTAACTTGAATTGAACCATAATATCTCTTTCTATATTTTTTCTTTTAAACACGTATGCGATTGAAATCAAGACTAAGCTTAAATTTTGTATTGGTAAATTTTGCCTCACAGAATTAATGTGCTGACAAGTGTTTCCTAGTAAGAATAGCCCTTTTTTTCTTTTTGTTATAAAATAAAATAACGAAGTAAAGAAACTAAGAAACAGATAGTTGAGACTTTATTATATTTTGATCTATGTACAAAATGGAAACAAAGGCATGCCTTTATATGTAATTTTACCAACATTCCAACCAGTGGGAATAGTTGTTTTATGCATGGAAAGTCTTCATTTGAAAATGATGGCAATGTTGATAGTGGATAAGATATCCACACTACCGATTATTTCTTAACACTCCCCCTTGGATATCTAACACAAAATTAAAAGAAACTCTAATAATGCATATCTTGTAATATACATTTTTTTTTGTTTTCTCAATATCCTCATTAAAAACCTTATCAAGGAAAATCCAATAGGACAAAACCTTGATTGCGGAAAAAAATTAATGTGCATTTACTCCCCCTGATTAAAACATCACTAAATATCTCAAAGATATCGCATCCTAATCTTGTATATCATCTTCTCAAATGTTGAGGTTGGCAATATTTTGCTGAATAAGTCTGCTCAATTGTCACTTGAACAAACCTAGCGTAAGTTGATATTGCCATTCTTTTAGAGTTCATATGTGTAGAAAAGTTTTGGAAAAATGTGCTTCGTTCTATATCCTTTTATGAATCCACCTTTTAATTGTGTTATGCATGCTTCTTTATTTTTATACAAAATTGTGGATACTTTGTTACATTCTAGACCATAATTTTCTCAAATGAGATCTATCATGGATCTCAAACATACACATTCCCAACTTTCTTCATGAATAGTTATTATTTCCGCATGGTTTGATGAAGTGGCCATGATCGACTACTTTGTAGATCTCCAAGTTATGGTAGTACCCCTATATATGAACACATAGCCTATTTTAGATCAAGCTTTGTGTTGATTAGATAAATACCCTACATCAGCATAACCAATATAATCGGGACTACAATCTTTAGAATAAAATAAGTCCATATTGGTAGTTCCTTTTAGATACCCGCAATATGTTTTTGATTTCATTCCAACGCCTCCTATTAGGAGCAAAACTATACCTTGCTAGCAAATTAACAGAAATGTTTATATCAGGCCTTATAGAGTTAGCAAGATACATTAGTGAACCGATTGCACTAAGGTATGGTACTTCAGGACCAAGAATTTTCTTGTTCTTTTCTTGAGTTCGTAATAGATCCTTAGACACACCAAGTGATCAAATAACCATCGAAGTACTTAATGGATGTGCTCCATCCATATAAAATCTTTTCAAAACCTTTTTGTATTAGTAGATTGATGGAAAAAGATACCATTTTTCAAATGATCAATTTTCAAACCAGGACATAATCTTGTCCTTCCAAGATCTCACATCTCAAATTCCTTCTTTAAATAATCAATTGCCTTTTGAAACTCTATTGGAGTTCCAATAAGATTTATGCCATCAACATAAACAACAAGTATAACAAACTCGGATTGTATTCTTATTAAAAACACATGGGCAAATTTTATTTTTTGTATAACCTTCTTTAGATAAATACTTACTAAGACGGTTATACCTTATGCGTCCAGGTTGCTTCAAATCATATAATGATTTCTGAAATTTAATTGAATACATTTCAAAATGCCTCGTGCATTTTATATCCTTCAGGAATTTTCATATATATCTCATTATCGAGTGATCAATAAAGATAGGTTGTAACCACATCCATCAAATACATTTCAACTCTCTCATAGACAGTGAAACTAATGAGGTAACGTAATGTTATTCCATCCATAACTGGTGAGTATGAATCTTCATAATCGACACCAGGACTTTGTGAAAATCCTTGTGCAACAAGGCGTACCTTATATCTTTGTATTTTATTTTTCTTATTTCTTTTATGCAAAAAGATCCATTTACAGCCAATAGGTTTGATACCATTTGGTTTTTGAATAATAGGTCCAAAAACTTCACGCTTGACAAGTGAATTCAACTCAGATTGAATTACTTCTTGCCATTTTGGACAATCATTTCTTTATCGACATTCTATGACTGAATGAGGTTCGAGATCCTCACTATATTGCATGATTTTTGTTGCAACATTATATGCAAAGACATAGTCCACCACTATTTTTGATCGATTCAAATTAGCTTTACTATCACTTGTATTTAAAAATAATTCCTAATTTTCTCGAGGTTCAAGCTCATTGGTTCCTTCAGGGATATCAAAATTGTTCAAATCTTGAACTTTCAAATGAGATATTTTCATAGTGTCATCTTGATCACTTATTTTTCTTTTTCTAGGATTTTGATCCTTATAACCTAATGGTCTACCACGCTTCATGCATGCTTTGGACGCATTAGCCATGACACTAGTAGATTGTCCTGTAGGGACCTCAATTCATATTGGGACATTCACTGCAGGAATGTATGATTTCATAATCCTTTTTAAATTTATAAATGTGTCTGGCATTTGATTTGTAATTTTCTGCAAGTTAATAATCTTTTGTACCTCTTGTTCACAAATAGAAGCACGCGGATTAAGATGAGATAGCGATAAATTTTTTCACAAAAATTCTATTTTAAATTCATTATTTTCTCCCCTAATTTTGGGAAATAGTCTTATCAAACCGATAATTCGCAAATAGAGCAGTAAATATTTCTCCAATTAATGGTTCAAGGTAACGAATAATAGAGGGTGATTCAAACCCAACATATATTTCTAACCTTCTTTGGGGCCCATCTTTGTGTGATGTGGTGGTGCAATAGGCATATACACAGCACATTCAAAAATTTTCAAATGAGTTATATTAGGCTCTTGACTCAAAATCAACTATAATGGAGAAAATTTAAGATAATTTATCGGTCTGAGACGAACAAGTGCTGCAACATATAAAATAGCATGACCCCAAACAAAGGTGGGTAACTTAGTTTTTATATGAAATAGTCTTGCTATCAATTGTAGACTTTTAATTAATAACTCAGCAAGGCCATTTTGAGTGTGAACATAAGCTACAGGATGTTTAACTTTTATCCCAATTGATAAACAATAATTATTAAATGCTTGGGATGAAAACTCTACAGCATTATCAAGGAGAATAAACTTGGTCTAATTGTCAGGAAACTGCACCTTCAATAATATCAATAATTTTGAAAATGCCAAGTTGCAAGATGACAATAGGCACACATGGGACCATCTAGAAGAAGCATCAATTAAAACCATGAAATATTAAAACGACCCACTAAGTGGGTGACTAGGTCCACAAATATTCCCTCGTATACGTTCTAAGAAAGTAGGGGATTCAATCTCAACTTTAGTTTGTGATGGCTTCACAATTAGTTTGCCTTGATAATAGGTAGTACAAGAAAATTCATTATTTGAAAGAACCTTCATGTTCTTTAATGGATCCCCATTTGAATTTTTATAATTCATCTTATCATTATAGATCCAGGATGTCACAATCGATCGTGCCTAAGTAAAAAAAATATTAGAATTAGTAAATTTTTTATTTACTATAGAATGCACTAATCTTTGTCCAATACAAGCCAGAAGATAAAGCAGAAAACTTTTCTATTGCCCAGAGACATTCTTGGTAATACCAAGATATTCATGATTTAACTCATCCACCGTGTTGATATGATAACCATTTTCACGGATATCTTCAAAACTCAACAAGTTTCTCCAAGACTTAGGAGAAAGCATAACATTATTTAAATGAGTTTAGCTCCCTTAGAAAAAATTATAATGGCTCTTCCGAAGCCTTCAATCAAATTAGTACTGTCAAAAATTGTAGTAACAATTATTTTTCCCATACTTAAATGAGAAAAAAAATTCTCATATTTAAATATTGTATGTGTTGTACTAAAATTAATAAAGCAAATGTCTTCATAATTGCATAACTTCCTTTGAAAATTATCCATATCTTCAAATAAAATAACATATATAAAATAAATATATATTAACTATTAATGATGGATAAACTCAAAGTCAACACTAAGTAGTAATAAATTTGAGCAATTAAATGAGTGACGTTCACTTTCATGGTAAGTATTGATAGAAATTCATAAGTACTAAGATTCTTTTTTTTACGTACTTGTTGAGAACAATATCAATAATAATAGTTAGTCCATGTTAAAGAAAATTTATTAGTAATTTATTAAATGTTTCTCTGTAAACATAACTCGGTGAAGTATATTTTATGATATCCTAAAAGATGCATGAATTAAGACTATAATTTAATGAGAAAAGTTTTTTTCTTTTCAAAAGCAGATAGTAGATTGCAATATTAAATGTGATAGGATCAATCCAAAAATAAATGAAATGACCCGAACTGGGGCTTTGTCATAACGGGCATCCCAAGTCCAACTAGGATCGGGGACCACCCCGGTTACCCAACCCAACTGCCAAATGCATACACTGAGTCGGATGAATTTCGAACATATAACAAGATAGCATATTTGTACAAATCCAGACTCTGGGATAGGTTTGTGACTGTGACCAACCCAAGTAAGTCCAACCATCCAATACCCAACCAATAACCATACCAAAACCAAACCATAACCAAGAACAAGTCCATAACATAAAAGGATGGAACAATCATAAATACAGTCAAACGGTATTATCCCCAATACCAATGCCAATAATAAGGGTGACACCAATACCAACACCACCTATTCCAACCCATAGTAGTTCCATAAAGCCTCTATCCAAAAGTAAAACAATATCCAGTTGGGACATGCCCCTAACCATAGCTAAAATTAATGTCTATGAAATAACCAAAGTATGTAAAAACATCTATGACATGAAATAGATCCTTCTGGAATATGAAAGCTCACCACTTCAATCCAACCAAGCTGATCCCGAATTCGATCACTAAGCAGGAGGAGTAGAATAGTTGATTCCTGCATCGCGTGAGGATATAGCCGCCCGAAAATGGGCTAGCGGGTGAATGCTAGCAAGTACTCAGGATAAGGATAAAATAATACCAATCTTTAAAACCAAGTAAACCAACCATATATGTTCACAACCATACATACATATACATATATAACCATGCTGGGAAAGGAAATCGAGTTTAGCATGACATTAAAACCATTAACCTAGGTATCTGTAGCTTAGCCATCGTAGAACCACCCATGAGCAATATGTCTCCAGTGTAACCCCCTAAACTGGCCCCGATGAGTGTAGACGCATAAACTAGAGATACCATAGGAGTAGGGGATTCCCATGTACCCCAAAAGTATCATATATGGTCGCCATGACCAATCCTCATGTTGGTAAACATGAGTTTCCGATGTCCATCCATTGGACTCACACCTTCACGGTTAAGTATCACACCCCACCATTATTTCCAAATTAAAACCATTACCACATATCCAAACCACCATTCCATTTATTATTAACCAAAGCTATAAGTAGTGGTATCGTCATACTGATTATAGCTTGCAAGTAACATCCTTAGCTAACCTTTTTAAAGAAGAAGGGATTCCCATGTACTGACAGATTACATTATTAAGTTGGCTTGAGGGAATCCCATATACCCCATAAGTGATCATTACTATTTTTGCTTGGGGGATTCCCTTGTACCCCATAAGGCTTTCAATTAGACCAACCATAACCACTAAGACCTTACCATTTAACCATTCTAAACCATTTAAATCATTTATACCATTTGGAGTTACATTATCAAGTTATACCATGCAATAGTTTAATGAAAGTCAAACAATTTAACCAAAATATTCTCATAGTAATTTTATCAAACATTTTAAGGGCATAGCATTTTCCAAACCAAAACCAAGTACCAATTAACCATTCCCATGCAACCAAATATTCAAACCACCATAATAATATGAGAACCATAAGTAAAAGAAATGGGAAAACCATAACCAACCATTGTAACCAAAACCCCCCAAATTATATTTGAAAATCCAAAACCATACAACATTTATCCCATAAAAACAATTCATAAAACATGCCTTTAGTTGGAACTAACAATGAGTGAGGAGTAACATGGCTTCGATTGAGAAGAAGATGAGAAGAAATCACCCTTATGAGCCTCAATTGACCATCTTAAAGGAAACCCTAGCTTTTGCTAAACCCAAGAGCCTTGAGCAATTTTGAGAGAGTTTAGAGTGTTTGATTGATTGGAAATAGGCTAATGAAGCCCCAAAAAGGTGTTTTAAGTCGTGGGGTCCCAAAGAGTTATAAGGGGAAATGTCCAGAATACCTCCAACTTAAACTGTATTAATTTTATTCAGGAGGGTACGACTTCACCCTACTACTCATACCCTATCATACGAGTGGTATCCACCACTCGTACCCTAGGTATCCCTGAGACCCCTAACACTACCCCATATACGACTACCAATCCCTAATCATATCCCAACATACGAGAGGTACCCTTAACCCGTACCTAAAGCAGAATCAAGAGGGGTTGACACTGTCTAATATACGAGCTGGACTATACCACTCGTACCCTATCTCATGACTCATGGTGAGCCACTTATACTCAGATCTTAGTTATGTAACTAAGTTTCAAATTAAGTAAAGAAAAAACCAAACCAATGACCTATCACCCACCATATGACTCATACCCACCTAAATTATACCCATTCTAGAAATTTAACCACCCAACACTAGATAACATACGACTGGGTCACCTGACCCGTACCCTCACCATATGACTAGTATAGTGAGTCGTATGATATCCAGAAAGTCCAAAAAACCTAAGATATTTCTAAGGACCAAAACTCAGGGTGTTTTAGTCTCCCCCACTAGGATAATTCATCCCCGAATGACAGATATGGCACTACAAGAATGAATTACGCCCAATCATAACCATTCCAACCTTTAACTAAGTTAGAAAAAAAATTCAAGGAAATCAACCTTTCTTTAACCAAGTTAGAAAACAAATATGTAATCAAGAACACAAACCTTCCACACGAATATCTAAAGCAGAAAATAAATTTGTAGTAACGCCCTATATTTCCCTAGAATAATCTAAGTCACAATACATAAGTATTCGTACATAAAATTTTTGAAACACTCATTTTTTTTAGTTTAGATCCTTCTATTGTATAACAAATTCAATTATCTTTCCAACGATATAAAATTTTCCCAGATCTAATATTCGGGTAAGACGTTATGGCGATTTTAAGTTCCAGTAGTTAAACACTGTTATTTTGACCCTTAGCACATCGCGGAGTCAGTGTAAATATCAATTTTCAATTTCTAGTGTTTCTCCACGATAGTGGAATATCGCGCCATAGGCTCAGTTCATAATTGTCCAATTTTGGTGAGGCAGCGCGATCATGGCGCGTCGCGCCAATGGTGAAAATCAGAATCAAAGGGGCACTGCAATTTCTTTGCGTCGCACTGTCAGCCCAGTTCCCAGTTGTAATTTTCCAGTGACACAGCGTGATAGCGCTACATCGCACCAGGTTCTCATTTTGGAAAAATTTGACAAAAATTAAAAGTTTTCCCCAAGGGTAAAACAGTCCTTTCCCCTTATTTTAATCCTCCTAGGTGTGCTTTTAAGCCCTAAAAATGTTTTTAAACTCCTTAGTTTAATTATTTTCCCCCAAATAAAGAAGCTTTCACTCCTGAATCAAGAACTTAGCTCTCCAATTTCAAGGACAATCCTCAAGAACTCACCAAGAACTTCAAAAAATTCATCAATTAAGGTATGTTAGATGTTCATCTATGGATTCCTTTTATCCATGGAGCCCAAGTAACCCATTTTAATCACCAAATTATAACCTTTTCAAGTTACCATGATTTAAATTATGATTTCATCCATGAATCTCCATACACTATTGATTTTATACCATGTTACCATGAAATAATCGTTCCTATTCAATTCTCTATGTGTTAATATTATTATTTATTGAATTAAATCATGATTTAGTACTATTGTGTTGAACTCATGCTATTTTTATAAGTTCCATGGCATTCCTATGATTGTTTTAAACCCTGAACGATAAGTGTTTGATAAAATGTCTTCAAGAGTGATTGATTTAAATAAAAGCCTTCATGTTTTGTCCTTCAAGGTTTAGTATCATTTTACTATTATTGTTTTGAGTCCTAGGGGTATTAAATACCTGAAATCCATAGCTGTTTACTTAGTCTAGTATCAGTACATTACAGAGTAGTCTTCAGAATATACTATGAGAACTATCAGAATAGTCAGTTCCCAGTTAGATGAACTCAGAACAGTCTAGCACTTCAGTGTCTTTCAGTTGGGAGTAGGATTTAGCACCGAGCGAGTGTAGGAATGAAAGCTTCCCCGTCAGATAGGCAGAGTTATTAGTAGCAGTCCCTATACTCCTAAACTACATAGCCAGCGTAGGGTATAAGAAGTCACCCGTTAGATCAGGCTTGACAATCTCACAGGGGTCACCCTTAAGTTCAGGCTTGACACCCTTAGTCCTTTGGACATTCTATTAGTTTAGTGGATCCACATAGTCATCGTTAGTACCCGTGGCAAGGTATTAACACCCTTAAAACTAGGGTTACAAGTTGGACCCAGATTAGCTTAAATTGGAGAATGTTGGTTAGATGATACCTCCTACATTCTCAAATATAGTCTCAGTTCAGTTATGCAGTCTTAGAGTTCAGAAATTTGTATTTTTCATTATTTTAATTTATAGATTTTACTCAGTCCATGTTATATGCTTGGTCATGCATCCTCAATGTCTACAGATTTCCATGTATCTTCAGTATTTACAGACTGCCATGCATACTCGGTATTTATAGATTCTCCATATTTTCAGTATCTATAGATTCTATGTTCTCTATTCAGTACTCCATGTTTTACATCCATATTCAGTTAATTAGTTGTTTTTTTCATCAAACCATGCCTATCAGCCTACCTCATTTAACATACCAGTACATTCAAAGTACTAACGCATACCTTTCTTTTGCGCTATAATGTATTATATCATAGGTACTGATGTTTAGTTCTCGTACCGTGCTTAGACTTCACTTCTTAGGCTATCAGTAGTACAGTAGTAGTGGTGAGTCCTCATCATTCGAGGACAGATTATTTTACTTCATATCTTTATTTCAGTAGTTAGCAGAGTTAGTAGGGGGCCTGTCCCATAAACTCATATTCAGTTAGTCAGTTTTAAAGGCTTTTCAAACATTAGAGTTAGTTATTCAGTATTCAAACATTACAGTTAGTTGTCCAGTTTATCATTATTTTATCAGATTCAGTCGGTTGTTTCTATAGACTCATTTTTTAGTTTTAAATTTAGTTATTAAAACCTTATGGCATGCCAGTATTCTTTTGTATTTATGATCATGTTATCCAGTGCTCACTGCATGTACCAGCTCATGGGTTAGCTTATGGTCCCTCGGGACTGTAGGCACCGCGTGATGACTAGGGGGTAGTCCCGGGTCGTTACACACATGGTATTAAAGCCTAAGGTTTTAAAGTGTCCTGGGAAGTCTAAAAGCCACATCAAGTAGAGTCTTGTGCATGGGTGTATAGAGTACTACACTTATAGACGAGAGGCTACAAGTCGTTTAGGAAAAAGTTCCCCTTCTTTCAGTATTCATGTCGTGTGAGTGAGCATAAGCTCAAGTTAAACTCTCTGTACAATCTATTTATTCCTTCCATTTATAGAACATGCCTCCCAATAAGAATGAAAGATGAACAGGAAATTAGCCATCCCCTCAGCCCATCAAAGCAGATACTATGGACGAGCACGTCTCTCATGCAAAATTCAGGGTTGCGTTCACTACTTTAGCCAATTCCATAGCAGCACAAAATGAATGGCCAACTACTATTTCAGCCAACCCAATTGCTAATACTACTGCAACTAAAATTTGAGATTTCATCGGGATAAATCCTCCTTTCTTCATGGGATCCAAGTCTAAAGAGGATCCACAGAAATTCTTAGATATGGTGCAAAAAGTAATGGATGTGATAGGGGTAACATATAGTCAGAGTGCCGAGTTGGCTGCATATTAGTTGCAGGATATAGTGCATAATTGGTTTAAGCAGTGGAAGGTAGATAGGGGTGTTGATACAGAGCCTGTAGAGTGGGAAGAGTTTGCCACAGATTCTTAGATAGATTCTTTCCATTGGAGTTGAGGGAGGCCAAAGTGTTAAAGTTCATTAACTTGAGGCAGGGCAGTATAAGCGTGAGGGAGTATTCCCTTAAGTTTACTCGGTTAGCTAAGTATGCTCCTCATGTGGTAGCTGATAACAGGTCTAAGATAAATAAGTTTGTCTGGCGTATCTGATAGTGTGGTCAAGGAGTGCAGGACCACAATGCATATTAGTAAGATGGACTTGTCTAGGTTGATGGTCCACGTTTAATATATAGAGGAGCAAGAGATTTAGGAGAGAGAAAGAGCAAATAAGAGATCTAGGACGACTAGTTTTAATTTTAGTTAACCAAAGTCAGAAGGTGGAAACCGTCCTCAGTTTCATTAGAGGTCTACAGCCTCAGCACCCTCTTCAGCTAGTGCCCCAGTACCCAAATTCAAAAATAACAATAGGGATAGGGCACCAGGCTCTAAGTCCCAGGTCAGTATTAGCAGTGCTCGTACAAATCCTCTATGTCAGAAATATGGAAGACACCATCTGGTTAAGTGTAGAGTGGGTAGCAATATGTGTTTTAGGTGTGGAAAGCTAGGACATCGGATTTGGGAGTTTTGGGTAGTTGCTCAAAAAGGTAGGGATGTGTGCCCACAGGCTAGTCCCATGTGTGCCCACAGGCTAGTCCCATCAGTCGTAAGTTCCATTCGGTCGCCTGACTCAGCAGGGTATCACTTCCAGTGCTACTAGTGGTCAACATCCGAATAGATTATATGTTCTTCAGTCCTACCAAGATAAAGAAAATTTGCCTGACATAGTTACTGATACATTGCAGGTCTTTCACTTACATATTTATGCTTTACTAGATCTTGGAGCTTCTCTTTCATTTGTATCTCCATATATAGCTATTAATTTCGAAGTCATTCCCAAAAATCCAGAAGAGCCCATTTTAGTATCTACCCCAGTAGGTATTTCCATTGTAGCCAGACAGGTATACAGGAATTGTTCGGTCATAATATCTCGAAAAGTTACCTCAGTTGATCTCGTGGAGTTAGAGATAACAGATTTTGACATTATTCTAAGCATGGATTAGCTCCACTCATACTATGCCTCAGTTGATTGTAGAAATAGAATAGTTCATTTTCAGTTCCCAAATGAACCAATCCTTGAATAGAGGGGTAGTACCACAGCTCTTAGGGTTCAGGTGATTTCGTACCTCAGAGTGGAAAAAATTATATCAAAGGAGTGTATTTACCATATTATGCGAGTCAAAGACTCTAACTCAGAAACTCCAACTCTTGAGTCAGTTCCAGTTGTAAATGAATTCTCAAATGTATTTTCTGAAGATCTGTCTGGAGTTCCTCCCAAAAGGGAAATTAACTTCAAAATAGACCTTCTTCCAGATACTCAACCCATATCTATTCTGCCATATAGAATGGATCCAGCAGAACTCAAGGAGTTAAAAGAATAGTTAAAGGATCTCCTAATAAGGGATTCATCAGACCCGGTGTCTCCCCATGGAATGCACCTATTCTATTTGTGTGTAAGAAAGATAGTTCTCTCAAAAAGTGCATAGACTACCATCAGTTGAACAAAGTCACAGTCAAGAATAAATATCCACTTCCTAGAATCAATGATTTATTTGATCAACTTCAGGGTGCCAGCTACTTTTCAAAGATAGACCTCAGATTAGGCTATCATCAGCTTAGAGTCAAGGAATGTGACATTCCAAAAATAGTTTTTCTAACTCAGTATGGTAATTATGAGTTTCTAGTCATGTCCTTTGGTCTCATGAATACCCCAGCAACCTTCATGGACTTGATAAAATGAGTGTTCAAGTAGTGCTTTGACATGTTTATCATAGTCTTCATTGATGACATTCTTGTTTACTCCCGTAGTGAAACTGATCATGCAGCCCATCTTGAAATAGTGCTGCAAACTCTTAGAGCTCACCAGTTATTCTCTAAATTAAGTAAGTGTGAATTCTGGCTAAGATCATTAGCTTTACTTATCCATATTATTTCCGGTGATGGCATTAGAGTTGATCCTCAAAAGACTGAAGAGGTGAGAAACTAGCCTAGACCCATCTCTCTATCAGATATCAGGAGTTTCTTGGGTTTGCTTGGCTATTAATATCAGTTTGTTGAAGGATTTTATTCTATTGTATACCCATGTCCAGACTGACTCAGAAGAAATTTAAGTTTCAGTGGTCATATTCATGTGAGAAATATTTTCAGGAGTTGAAGACTCAACTTACCTTAGCCCCAGTCTTGACTCTACCAAATAGTTCAAATAGCTTTGTTGTGTACTGTGATGCATCTAGGGTAGGTTTAGGCTGTGTCCTCATGTAGAGAGATAAGGTCATAGCCTATGCCTCCAGACAGCTTAAACCCCTTGAGCAGAATTACCCTACTCATGATCTTGAGTTAGAAGTTGTATGATGTATGAGCAGATGCTAACATATTTGAAGCTTTTAACTAAGAATAATTGCAAAGTCTTAAGCAAATTTTATCATTTTTGATTGTTTTATCTTCAATTTTTCTATGGAAGTCAAGAGGCAAGAGAACCAATAATGATGGAAGTAAAAGAGTTGAAATCTGAAGCAAATAGAAGAGAAGTGTGGCTGACCACATTCATGATAAGTCATCAGCACTCTAATAGGTTATCAGCTTCATTGTCATCCTTAAACAGAGAACGGGATTCAGTTGGAAGAAGTGATAACCACGGCATATAATAAGCCGTCAGCCTTGTGATAAGCCATCAGAGTCGCCGTCAGCCTTAGACAGAACATGAGAGCTGAGGTGGAGAAGTGATGACATTATCTGATATGTCATCATAGTTTTGATAAGCTATCAGGATTCACCGTCATCCTTAAACAGAAGTTGTCAAAAGCGAAGAGGAGCTGACGACATCTATGATAAGTCGTCAGACTCCTGATAAGGCATCACAAAATGTCGTCACCTGTCTGAAAAATTACTGAACTATGTGATTTTGTTTCCATAGTTAGGATGAAGTATTTAAAGCATATTTTAGGATTTTCCAATTATAAAAGGAGCCTAAACATATCGGGAGGCGGAACATATCGGCTGGGACTCGACATTCTGAACCTATTTTGGAATGCACGTATTTTTGTAATTTTCTCTCTAGTTTCTTGGATTGAACAAAATAATTAATTTTAAAGAGATTATCATCAATATTTTCGAATTTACACTTTGATCTAATATGAGAAACACTCGTTGCTATTCATCTTGCTGTAAGTTCATCTTTCCAATTATGAATTCAACTCGTTGTATCAATTATTACATTATGAGTGGCTAAATCCCTTTAACCCAAACTATGGGATCTATGGGTTAGGTCTTAGTAAGTTGATAAGTGTTCAAGATTCTAAAGATAATAGGACTCCTTGATAATTCTGGGGTTTTAATTATTGTCTATTGGTTGCAAACGATAGATAGCACCTGCTTTGATTTTCTTGAGAAGTCAACTATAGTAGGAAGTGAATTATTGACAGGGACTTGGAAGCTACCAACCTTTCATTTAATAATTAATGTTGTAACAAGGTTAATTAACCTAAGGTGAAGTCAGGTTAGTGAATATAAATTCCCTAAGTCTAAGAGGATTAGGTAATTAAATGCTTATAGGTCGAGAGATATTTAGGCATAACTTTGATAAAGACAATCTGTTGTTCCTACCTATCGTGAGAATCTTGAATCACTATTAGCATCTGTCAAGTACCAAAACCCATAGTAAACATTATTCTGGTTTTCCATGAACTCTTGATTGCAAACACTGAAACTAAAGTGACCAACAATTATTTGTTAAAATTTTCAAAACCCCTCATTTTGTCTTTTCGTATCATTTGTTTGAATTTAAATTTTAGCTTTACTTTCAAACCAGTTTAATCGCCACTCACATTATTCCCTGTGGATTCAACCTGACTCTAAAGTTGGGTAAATATATTAACGACGATCGCCTTGCACTAAATTAACGTGTAATTTGAGCGTTATCAAAAATGGTGATGTTCTCGGAGAATAATTTGGCGTATTGATTTGGTTTGGAATTTTAGCTTACTTGCTTGAATTCAAACTTGTAAATATTTGTTTAGTTTTTTTTTATTTTCTTTTATTTTTATTTTTTTCTCACACCTTTCTTGAGATGTCAACCTGAATAGATGGTTTTTTGAGTGATCATAATTCTTGTTATTATTGTAAGGGACCTTCGCAATATGATGCGGTCATTGTTGTAATTGGGGAACAGACTGTAACTTTGTGTTTGGCTTGTGGTCAAAGTGATCATTCTAAAGATATATGTGCTATCATAATTCAAATGGACAAATTGATTAAACGAATTTTAGAGAATCAAGCACAGTTGTGGGTAGAGCTGAAAGAGTTACCACTGCCACCATGTCTATAATGGCTAAACAAAGAAGAATATGAGGAGGAAATTAGTCAATTTATGGAGAAAACACAAGAATCGTAGCCACTCGATTACCATCTTGATCTTGAGACTGACATTAAGAAGGTGAACAAAAGTGAGTTGTAGTTGATAGTGTAAATTTTGAAGTAGGATTGATTAGGCCTCATTCAAAGTACTTTTCTACATTATGTTTAGATGATATCTTGTTTGTGGAATCATTTAAAATAGTAGAAGAGTGTGAAGAAGAGGAACAAGAATCTTATATTCTTAATTTTACATTAGACAAGCAACATAAAAACACACCTCACTTTAAGGCCGAGTGGTTTACCACGCTCAATCCATTACTAGACTTCTTAATTTTTATACCACCCCCTATGAGCGAGGCAAGAAGATGGACTCTAAGTTGGGGTGAAATTCATATCCTCAAGGTGAAGGAAAAAGTTGAGTTGGGTCATGCCGCGATACCAAATTAGGTGTTTCTTGGGAGAAAACCCAAGGTATTTTGTTGTTTGTATTTGTATTATGTGATTGACATCAGATCTTCGTACCCATAGTGCCACAGGTATGTTTCTAACTCTCTTGTTTTAGTTTGACGCATTGGATACATTGTATGATTTTAAGTTGAGGGTGGGCCTACTTGTGGGTATTGATGTCCTCTTGGGGTTTTTGTTGTCGTGCCTCTTTTTCCCAGAGTGTTTTTCCTAGTAGAGCCGGCATGTTTAAGCGTATTGTGATTTGTTGTAAAATATTGTAGTTGACGAGGAGAAATACAAGTACCTTAGGCATTTAACATGTTTTTTTGTTGTTTTTTGAACACCTCTCCAATGGTCTATTTTATTACTGTGTCATATGCGTTTATGTGTGACCACTGTATATCTTGTTATGGCATTAGTACTAGTGACATAATAACCATTGCTAAATAATTGCATGAACCGAATGGGTAGTAGCTTGTGATGTACCTTTGATCCATGTGTGTGTAAGATACTACCTAGTTCCAGTTGTGTGTTAAACCCAGAACTTTCTTAATTGGTATTACCTAGTTGTAGGATAGCGGTTAGGAAAGGATCATAGGCCGTTGTTGATATTAGTCCACTTTTAGCATAAATGACCTTCCATGTGTAAATAATATTCCTTGATCCTGATTTTGAGCTTGAATCCCTATTCTTTTTATTATACCTATCACCTTCTCATTCATATCATAATGAACCTATTTTGGCCCTGGTCCTCCTTGGACATTGTGCACCTTAACTTAGGCAAATGACCTACGTTGAGGTTGGCTATCATAGGGATGAGTGATGTAAAATGCGTATGAATGAAGGTAGAATACAAAAAAAAATAAAAAGCCAGGTGTGGTGGAAAAGAACAAGAAAAGAAAAGTTGTGAAAAAAAAGTGATTATAGAAAGGACCGCACCAATCCTGAATATGTGTGATCAAGAAAAGAGAAGAATAGAAAAAGGTTAATAAATGAGACCCCAGAAGCTAGTGTAGTGTCAAGGAGGCTTAGTCACTCTAAATATCATTGAGTATCATACGAGCCCCTAGCCTACATTATAAGCCAAAGAGAAGACCTATAGTGATCCTAACTGACCCGTCTGAAAATCTTGGTAATGAAAATAAGGGCAAGCCTATGGTATTTGACATACATTGATTGGAACTTCATTCTGTGAGTAAGCGTCTTTTGACTGTCCCCATGGTTACATATATGATGTTTGATATAAGTGCAATGGGACTTCTTTGTAGTGAGGGAACATTGGTTACGTTGCTAGTTGCTAACTTGTTTGGATAGTGTAAGCTTGATACATGCATGGTTGTTGTTGTTGCTGATTTAATGCCATATCTTGATTCCTATGTGTCACGTTGTTGCTCTTCAATAACATACACAGTTGTTTATAAATTGATTGACCTTGGAGATGGTGAAGATGTTTTGAGATAATATGGATGGTTGACTGCTGAATGTACTTTGTATTCTCTTGGTTATGTTTTAGTTGCTTGAGGACAAGCAATTGTTTTAAGTTGAGGGTATTGATGTGTGAGCAAATGCTAACATATTTGAGGTTTTTAACTGAGAATAATTGCAAAGTCTTAAGCAATTTTTATCATTTTTGATTGTTTTATCTTTGATTTTGTAGTTGAAGTCAAGGGGCAAGAGAACCAACAATGATAGAAGTAAAAGAGTTGAAATCTGAAGCAAATAGAAGAGAAGTGTGGTTGACAACATTCATAATAAGTCGTAAGCACTATGATAGGTTATCAGCTTCATCGCCGGCCTTAAATAGTGAATGGGATTTAGTTGGAAGAAGTGATGATGACATGGATAAGTAGTCAGCCTTGTGATCAGCCGTCAGAGCCACTGTCAGCCTTAGATAGAACATGGGAGCTAAGGTGGAGAAGTGATGAAAGTGTCTGATATATTATCATAGTTTTGATAAGCCGTCAGGATTCACCGTCAGCCTTAAGCAGAATTTTTCAAAAGTAAAAAGGAGTTGATGACATCTGTGATAAGTCGTCAGACTCCTGATAAGGCATCACAAAATGTCGTCACCTGTTCGAGAAATTACTGGACTATGTGATTTTGTTTCCATAATTAGGATGAAGTATTTAAAGCATATGTTAGGGTTTTCTAATTATAAAAGGAGGCTGAATATATCGGGAGGCGGAATATATCAGCTGGGACTCGATATTCTGAACCTATTTTGGAACGCACGTATTTTGTAATTTTTTTCTCTAGTTTCTTGGATTGAACAAAACAATTAAGTTTAATGTCTAAGCCCGAGAGGATTAGGTAATTAAATGCTTAAGTAGGTCGAGAGACATTTAGGCATAACTTTGATAAAGACAATCTGTTGTTCCTACCTATCGTGAGAATCTTGAATCACTATTAGCATCTTTCAAGTACCAAAACCCATAGTGAACATAATTCTAGTTTTTCATAAACTCTTGATTGCAAACACTGAAACTAATGTGACCAACAATTATTTGCTAAAATCTCTGAAACCCCCATTTTGTCTTTTCATATAATTTGTTTGAATTTAACTTATAGCTTTAGTTTCAAACCAGTTTAATCGCCACTCATATTGTTCCCTATGGATTTGACCCCGACTCCAAAGTTGGGTAAATATATTGACGACGGCCATCTTGTATGAGGTGCATGTAGATGTGTTAACAAATCACAAAAGCCTTCAGTATGTGTTCTCTCAAAAAGATTTAAATCTGCGTCAGAGAAGGCGGTTAGAGTTATTGAAGGATTATGACATGAGTGTTCTGTATCATTCGGGCGGCCAATGTAGTGGTTGATGCTCTCAAGACATTGTCTATGGCTAGTGTTGCTCATGTTGGGGATGGTAAGAAGAATTTAGCTCAAGAAGTTCATCAGCTTTCCGGACTAAGTGTCTTCTTAGTCGACTCTGCAGAGGGTATGTGTGGGTGTAAGTAGCACTGAATTATCTCTAGTTTTCGAGGTGAAGCAAAAGTAAGATAGAGATCCCAGCCTAGTTAAGTTGAAAGAATCAGTCAGAGATTAGAAAGTAGAGATTTTCTCCCAAGAGAGAGATGATGTTTTGTGTTGTTGAGGTAGATTGTGTGTTCCTGGTGTAGATGATTTAAGGCAATGAATTCTTGCAGAAGCACATGGTGTTCCTTACTCTATTCATCCAGAGCCCACTAAGATGTACCATGATTTGCGAGAGATTTATTGGTGGAGTGGGATGAAGAAAGATATTGCAAAGTTTGTAGCTAAGTGCTCTATATGCCAGCAAGTTAAAATTGAGTATCAAAAACATAGTGGGTCCATGCCCACTTGGAAGTGGGAGGAAGTGAACATGAATTTTGTGATAGGTTTTCCACGTACCCATCATCATCATGATTCTATATGGGTCATCGTAGATAGGATGACCAAATTATCCTATTTCTTGCTAGTCCATACCTCTTATTCAGCTGAGGACTACGCCAAACTCTATATTAGGGAGTTGGTCAGGTTATACGGAGTCCCAGTGTCTATCATCTCTGATAAAGGTACCCGATTTACTACTCACTTCTGGAAAGCATTCCAAAAGGGTCTTGGTATCCAAGTCCATCTCAGTACAGTTTTTCACCCTCAAACAGATGGTCAAGCAAAAATGACTATTCAGACTCTAGAAAATATACTGAGAGCATGCGTTGTTGATTTCAAGGGTAGTTGGGATGACCATTTACCTTTGATTGAATTCGCATACAATAACAGCTGTCATTCTAGTATGTGTGTGGTTCCGTTTGAGGTTATCTATGGTAGGATATATAGATCTCCAATTGGTTGGTTTGAAGTAGGTAAGGCCATAGTAGTACGGCCTGACTTGGTGTTTAATGCCTTAGAGAAGGTTCAATTGATCATAGAAAGGTTTAAGGCTGCCCAGAGCCAACAGAAATTGTATACTAATGTAAGAAGAAAGGATCTCAAGTTTGAGGTCGGTGATTTTGTGTACTTGAAAATCTTTCCCATTAAAAAAGTGAGAGATTCGGCAAGAAAGGGAAACTCAGTCCCCGTTATGTTGGTCCCTTTAGAATTCTTAGTCGTTTCAGAATGGTAGCTTATGAGCTTGAGTTGCCTTCAGATTTAGCCTTAGTACACCCATTGTTCCATAGCTCATTGTGGAAAAAGTGTATTGGTGATCCAGCGGTAGTTTTTTCCTTAGAAAGTGCAAAGATTCAGAATAGTCTTTCCTTTGAGAAAGTTCCAGTCGAAATTCTTGATCATCAAGTTCATAGAATAAGGAACAAAGAAGTTCCATTAGTCAAAGTTTTTGGGAGAAACAGTCTGTTGAGGGAGCCACTAAGGAAGCAAAGGCAGATATGCGGACAAGTACCCTCATCTTTTCTCCGCGAATCTAAATTCAGCATAAGGTACCAAATCACCTTAAGATTTTTCTCTATCATGCTCAGTTACAGTTGCACATCATGTCCATGTCAGTCGTGCATTTATTAATCACTTCAATCATACATTCCATGCATTAGATATGCATGTCCAGTGTGTAATCTTATTCCATCAGTTTCCTCAGCTTAACCAGTTTCATTCAAGGACGAATGATCCCAAGGGGGAGATATTGTAATGCTCCATATTTCTCTAGCACAATATAAGTTCCAATACATGAGTATTCGTATATAAAATTTTTGAAACACTCATTATTTTTCAGTTTAGAGCCTTCCATTACGTATGAAATTCAATTAGCTTTCCAACGATATAAAATTCGTCCAAATCCGATAACAGGGTAAGAAATTATGGTGATTTTATGTTTCAATTCATAAACACCATCATTTTGGCCCTAAGCACGTCGTGGAGTCAGTGTAAATAGCAGTAGTTAATTTTTAGTGTTGCTCTGGGATAGTGGCGCATCACGCTGTAAGCCCAGTTCATAATTATAAAATTCCAGTAAGGTAGCGTGATCATGGCGCGCAGCGCCAATGGTGAAAATCATAATCAAAGGGGCACCGCGATTTCTTCACGTTGCGCAGTCAGCCCAGTTCCCAGTTGTCTATTTCAAGTGACACGGGGCGATACCGCTGCATTACAGCAGATGCCCATTTAGGAAAAATTCGATGAAAATAAATATTTCCCCTAATTTAATCCGCCCAGGTGTGCTTTTAAGCCCTAAAAACATTTTTAAACCCATTATTTTAATTATTTTCCACAAAATGAAGAATCTTTCTCTCCCAAATCAAGAACCCTAGCTCTCCAATTTAAAGGACAATCCTCAAGAACTCAAAATGAACTTTAGGAAATTCATCAATTAAGGTATGTAAGATATTCATCCATGGATTCCTTTCATCTATGGAGCCTAAGTAACCCATTTTCATCACCAAGTTATAATCTATTCAAGTTATTATGTTTTAAATTATGATTTCATCAATGAATCTCCATGCACTATTGATTTTATACCATGTTACCATGAAATTATCGTTACTATTATATTCTTCATATGTTAATATTATTACTTATTGAATTAAACCATGACTTAGTACTATTAAGTTAAACTCATGCTATTTTCATAAGTTCCATGGCATTCTTATGATTATTTTAAACCCTGAACTACAAGTGTTTGATAAAATGCCTACAAGAGTGATTAATTTAAATAAAATCCTTCATGTTTTGTCCTTCAAGCTTTAGTATCATTTACTATTATTGTTTTAAGTCCGGGGGGTATTGAATACCCGAAATCCATAGTTGTTTACTTAGTCTAGTATTAATACATTACAGAATAGTCTTCAGAACATACTATGATCACTATCAAAACAGTCAGTTACCATTTAGATGAACTCAGAACAGTCTAGTACTTCAGTGTCTTTCAGTTGGGAGTAAGATTTAGCACCGAGTGAGTGTACGGATGGAGGCTTCCCCGTCATATAGGTAGAGTTGTTAGTAATAGTCCCTATACTCCAGAACTGTGTAGCCAGCGTAGGGTATGAGAATTCACCCATCAGATTAGGCTTGACTATCTCGCAGAGGTCACCCGTCAGTTCAGGCTTCACACCCTTAGTCCTTTGGACATTATATCAGTTTAGTGGATCCACACAGCCATCGTTAGAATATGTGGTATGGTATTAACACCCTTCCAACTGGGGTTACGGGTTGAACCCCATTTAGCTCAAATTAGGGAATGTCGGTTAGATGATACTTCCCACAGTCTCAGATATAGTCTCAGTACAGTCTCAGTTTAGTTAAGCAGTCTTAGAGTTGTTTGACCAAAGCATACAGATATTAGAACTTTTTAGTATTTCAGCTTACAGATTTTACTCAGTCTATGTTATATACTTGGTCATGCATCCTTAGTGTCTTCAGATTTTCACCTATCTTCAGTATTTACAGACTGTCATGCACACTCAGTATTTATAGATTCTCTATATTTTCAGTATCTACAAATTCCATGTTCTCTATTTAGTACTCAATATTTTACATGCCTATTCAGTTAATTATTAGTTCTATTTATGAAACCATGTCTATCATCCTACCTAATTTAGCATACCAATACATTCTAAGTACTAATCGCATACCTTTCTTTTGCGCTATGATATATTATATTATAGGTGCTGACGTTCAGTTCTCGGACCCGCTTAGACTTCACTTCTAAGGCTATCAATAGTACAGTAGCAGTGGTGAGTCCTCATCATTAGAGGACAGATTATTTTACTTCATATCTTTATTTTAGTAGTTAGCAGAGTTAGTTAGGGGCCTGTCCTATCAACTCATATTTAGTCAGTCAATTTTAGAGGCTTTTTAAACATTAGAGTCAGTTATTCAGTATTCAGACATTACAATTAGTTGTCCAGTTTATCATTATTTTATCAGATTCAGTCAGTTGTTTTTATATACTTATATTTTAGTTTTAAATTCAATTATTAAAACCTTATGGCATGCCAGTATTATTCTACATTTATGATCATGTTATCCAGTGCTCACAGCAGGTACCAGCTCATGGGTTAGCTTGTGGTCCCTTGGGACTGTAAGCACCATATAATGACTAGGGGTAGTCCCGAGTCATTATAAACTTAGTATCAGAGCCTAAGGTTTTAAAGTATCCTAGGAAGTCTAAAAGCCATGTCGAGTAGAGTCTTGTGCATGGGTATGTAGAACACCACACTTATGGATCAGAGGCTACAAGGTGTTTAGAAAAAAGGTTTCCCTTCTTTCAAAATTTATGTCGTGCAATTGAGCATGAGCTCAAGTTAAACTATCTGTCTAATCCATTTCTTCCTTCCGTTTACAGAACATGCCTCCCAAGAAGAACGAAAGAAGAATAGGAAATCAGTTAGCCCCTCATCCCATCCAAGAAGATCCTCTGGATGAGCATGTCTCTCACGCAGAATTCAAAGTTGCATTCACTACTCTAGCCAATTCTATAACAGCACAAAATGAATGGCCAGCTGTTGTTCTGGCCAACCCAGTGGCCAATACTACTGCAAAAAGAATTTGGGATTTCTCTTGGATGAATCCTCCTTCCTTCACGAGATCCAAGTCTGAAAGAAACCATAGGAATTCTTAGATATGGTGCAAAAGGTAACGGATGCTGTGGGGGTGACATCTAGTCAGAGTATTAAGTTGGCTGCATATTAGTTGCAGGATGTAGCCCATACTTGGCTTATGCTGTGAAAGGTAGATAGAGGTGTTGATGTAGGGCCTGTAGAGTGGGAAGAGTTTGCCACAACTTTCTTAGATTCTTCCCATTGGAGTTGAGGGAGGCCAAAGTGTTGGAGTTCATTAACTTAATACAAGGCAGTATGAGTGTGAGGGAGTATTCCATCAAGTTTAATCAGTTAGCTATGTATGCTCCTCATGTGGTAGCTGATAACAGGTCTACGATGAGTAAGTTTGTGTTGGCGTATCTAATAGTATAGTCAAGGAGTGTGGGACCGAAAATTTTATTAGTAAGATGGACTTGTCTAAGCTGATGGTCCATGCTCACCAGATAGAGAAGCAAAATATTAAGGGGAGGGAAAGAGGAAACAAGAGAGCTAGGATGGGTAGTTTTAATTTCAGTCAACCAAAGTCAGAAGGTGGTAATCGTCCTTAGTTTCATTAGAGGTCTTCAGCTCCAGCACCCTCTTTAGACATTGCCCAATACCCAAATTAAGAAACAATAATAGGGATAGGGCACCGGGATTTAAGTCCCAGTTCAGTGTTAGATGTGCTCGTACAAATCCTCTATGTCAGAAATATGGCAGACACCATCAGGATGAGTGTAGAGCGGGTAGTGATACGTGCTTCCGGTGTGGTAATCCAGGCCATCGAATTTGGGAGTGTCAGGTAGTTGCTTATAAAGGTAGGGATGTGCACCAACAGGGCCAGTCCCATCAGTCTTCAATTCCATCTGGTCACCCGAATCAGCAGGGAACCGCTTCCAATGCTAACAGTGGTCTACATTCAAACAGATTATATGCTCTTCAGTCCTACAAAGATTAAGAAAATTCTCTTGACATAATTATTGGTATGTTGTAGGATTTCACTTATATGTTTATGCTTTAATAGACCCTGAAACTTCTCCTTCTTTTGTAAATCCATATAGCCATCAACTTTGAAGTAAATCTCGAAACTCTATCAGAGCCCTTTTCAGTGACTACCCAGTAGGTGTTTCCATTGTAGCCAGACAGGTAAACAGAAATTGTCCGGTCACAATATCTCAGAAAGTTACCTCAGTTGATCTCGTAGAGTTAGAGATAATGGATTTTGACGTTATTCTCGGCATTGATTGGATCCACTCATGTTATGCCTCAGCTAATTGTAGAAATAGAATAGTTCATTTTCAGTTCCCAAATGAACTATTCCTTGAATGGAGGGGTAGTACCACAGCTCTTACGGGTCAGTTGATTTCGTACTTTAGAGAGAGAAAGATGATATCAAAGGGGTGTATTTACCATCTTGTGTGAGTCAAATACTCTAACTTAGAAACTACAACTCTTGAGTCAGTTCCATTAGTAAATGAATTCTCAGATGTATTTCCTAAAGATCTGCCCAGAGTTTCTTTCAAAAGGGAAATCGATTTAGGAATAGACCTTCTTCCAGATACTCAACCCATATCTATTCTGCCATACAGAATGGCTCCAACAAAACTCAAGGAATTAAAAGAACAGTTAAAGGATCTCTTAGATAAGGGATTCATCAGACCCAGTGCCTCCCCATGGAACGCACCTATTCTATTTGTGTAAGAAAGATGGTTCTCTCAGAAAGTGCATAGACTACCATCAGTTGAACAAAGTCACAGTCAAGAATAAATATCCACTTCCTAGAATCGATGATTTATTTGATCAACTTCAGGGTGCCAGCTACTTTTCAAAGATAGACCTCAGATTAGGCTATCATCAACTTAGAGTCAAGGAATATGACATTCCAAAAATAGTTTTTCTAACTCAGTATGGTAATTATGAGTTTCTAGTCATGTCCTTTGGTCTCATGAATACCCCAGCAGCCTTCATAGACTTGATGAATCGAGTGTTCAAGCAATACTTGGACAATTCTGTCATAGTATTCATTGATGACATTCTTGTTTACTCCCATAGCAAAACTGGTCATGCAGATCATCTTAGAATAGTATTGCAAACTCTTAGAGCTCACCAGTTATTCTCTAAATTTTGTAAGTGTGAATTCTAAATAAGATCAGTAGCTTTTCTTGGCCATATTATTTTCGGTGATGGCATTAGAGTTGATCCTCAAAAGACTGAAGCGGTGAGAAACTGGTCTAGACCTATCTCTCCATCAGACATCAAGAGTTTCTTGGGTTTGGTTGGCTATTACCATTGGTTTATTGAAGGATTTTCTTCAATTGCATCCTCAATGTCCAGATTGACTCAGAAGAAAGTTAAGTTTCAGTGGTCAGATTCATGCGAGAAGAGTTTTTAGAAGTTGAAGACTCGTCTCACTCAGCCCCAGTCTTGACTCTACTAAATGGTTTAGATAGTTTTGTTGTATACTGTGATGCATCCCGGGTAGGTTTAGGTTGTGTCCTCATGCAGAGAGGTAAGGTCATAGCCTATACCTCCAGACAGCTTAAACCTCATGAGTAGAATTACCCTAATCATGATCTTGAGTTAGTAGCTGTAGTATTTGACTTAAAGATTTGGAGGCATTACTTGTATGGGGTGCATATAGATGTGTTCAAAGATCACAAAATCCTTCAGTTTGTGTTCTCTCAGAAAGATTTAAATTTACGTCAGAGAAAGTTATTAGAGTTATTGAAGGATTATGACATGAGTGTTCTGTATCATTCGGGCAAGGCCAACGTAGTGGCTGATGCTCTCAGTATATTGTCTATGGGTAGTGTTTCTCATATTGTGGATGGTAAGAATAAGTTAACTTAGGAAGTTCATTAGCTTGCCCGACTAGTTGTCCACTTAGTTGACTCAGAAAAGGGTAGTGTGTGGGTGCATAGTAGCGTTTAATTATCACTAGTTTCTGAGGTAAAGGAAAAACAGGATAGAGATCCTAGCCTAGTTAAGTTGAAAGAATTAGCTAGAGATCAGAAAGTGGAGGTTTTCTCCCAAGGGGGAAATGGTGTTTTGCGTTGTCAGGGTAGATTGTGTGTACCTGGTGTAGATGATATGAGGTAATGAATTCATATAGAAGCGCATGGAGTGCGTTACTCTATTCATCTAGTGGCCACTAAGATGTACCGTAATTTGCAGAAGAACTATTAGTAGAGTGGTATGAAGAGAGATATTGCAAAGTTTGTAGCAAAGTGTTCTACATGCCAGCAAGTTAAGATTGAGCATCAGAAACCTAGTGGGTCCCTGCAGGAATTTAGTATTCCCACTTGGAAGTGAGAGAAAGTGAACATGGATTTTGTGACAAGTTTGCCTCATACCCATCATCAGCATGATTCTATATCGGTCATCGTAGACAGGATGACCAAATCAGCCCATTTTTTGCCAGTCCATACCTCTTATTCATTCGAGGACTACGGCAAATACTATATCAGGGAGTTGGTCAAGTTACACGGAGTTCCAGTGTCTATCATCTTTGATAGAGGTACCTAGTTTACCTCTTACTTCAAGAAAGCATTCCAAAAAGGTCTTGGTACCCAAGTCCATCTTAGTATAGCTTTTCACCCTCAAATAGACTGTCAAGCAGAAAGGACCATTCAGACTCTAGAAGATATGCTGAGAGCATGCATTGTTGATTTCAAGGGTAGTTGGGATGACCATTTACCTTTGATTGAAATCACATACAATAACAGCTATCATTCCAGTATCTGTATGGCTCCGTCTAAGGCTCTCTATTATAGGAGATGTAGATCTCTAATTGGTTGGTTTGAAGTAGGTGAGGTCATAGTAGTAGGGCCTGACTTAGTGTTTGATGCCTTAGAGAAGGTTCAGTTGATCAAAGAAAGGCTTAGGACTGCTAAGAGCCGACAGAAATCGTATACTGATATAAGGAGAAAGGATCTCAAGTTTGAGGTTGGTAATTTTGTGTACTTGAAAATCTCTCCCATCAAAGGAATGAAGAGATTCAGCGAAAAAGGGAAACTCAGTCCCCGATATATTGGTCCCTTCAGAATTCTCAGTTGTTTCAAAAAGGTAGCTTATGATCTTGATTTTCCTTCAGATTTATCCTCAGTACACCCAGTTTTCAATGTCTCGTTGTTGAAAAAGTGTATTGGTGGTCCAGCGGTAGTTGTTTCCCTAGAAAATGCAGAGATTCAGAACAGTCTTTCCTTCAAGGAAATTCCAGTCGAAATTCTTGATCATCAAGTTCGTAGACTAAGGAACAAAGAAGTCCCATTACTCAAAATTCTTTAGAGAAATCAGTCCGTTGAGGGAGCCACTTTAGAAGCAAAAGCAGATATATGGACCAAGTGCCCTTATCTTTTCTCCGTGAATCCAAATTCAGTATAAGATACCAAATCTTCTTAATATTTTTCTCTATCATGCTCAATTTCAGTTGCACATCATGTTCATGTCAGTCGTGCATTCATGAATCAGTTCAGTCATGCACTCCATGCATCAGATATGCATCTTCAGTGTGTAATCTTAGTCTTTGATTTCCTCAGCTTAACCAGTTTCATTCGAGGACGAATGATCCCACGGGGGAGATATTGTAACGCCCCATATTTCTCTAGCATAATCTAAGTCCGAATACATGAGTATTTGTATATAAAATTTTTGGAGCACTCATTATTTTTAGTTTAGAGTCTTCCATTGCATAGAATATTCAGTTATCTTTCCAACAATATAAAATTCGTCCTAATCCTATAACCGGGTAAGAAGTTATGGCAATTTTAAGCTTAAGTCATTAAATACCATTATTTTGACCCTTAGTGCATCGCAGAGTCAGTGTAAATAGCAATTATCGATTTCTAGTGTTGCTCTGTGATAATGGGGTGTTGCACCGTAGGCCCAATTCATAATTGTCCAATTCTAGTAAGGTAGCACGATCATGGCGCGCTGCGCCAATGGTGAAAATCCGAATCAAAGGGGCACCGCGATTTCTTTGCATCACGCCGTCAGTCCAGTTCCTAATTCTCAGTTTCCAGTGACACGATGCGATAGCGCCACATTGCGCCAGGTGCCTATTTTAGAAAAAATCAATGGGAGTAGGATTTACAACCGAGCAAGTGTAGGGATGGCGGTTTCCTAGTCAGATAGGCAGTGTCGTTAGTATCAGTCCCTATACTCCCGACTACGTAGCCAGCGTAAGGTATGAGATGTCACCCATCAGATTAAGCTTGACTATCTCGCTAAAGTCACCCATCAATTTAGGGTTTAGTGGATTCCACACAGCCATCGTTAGAATCTGTGGTACGGTATTAACACCCTTCCAACTGGGGTTACGGGTTGGACTCCGTTTAGCTCAGATTGGGGAATGTCGGTTAGATGATACTTCCTACAGTCTCAGATATAGTCTCAGTTACAGTCTCAGTTTAGTTAGGTAGTCTTAGAGTTGTTTGACCAAAGCATACAGATATCAGTATTTGAGTTTACAGATTTCACTCAGTCCATGTTATATGCTTGGTCATGCATTCCCAGTGTCTACAGATTTTCACGTATCTTCAGTATTTACAGACTATCATACATACTCGGTATTTACAAATTCTCCATATTATCAATATCTACAGATTCCATGTTCTCTATTTATTACTCCATGTTTTACATGCATATTTAGTTAATTATTAGTTCTGTTCATGAAACCATGCCTATCAGCCTACCTCATTTAGCATACCTGTACATTCAAAGTACTGGTCTCATACCTTTCTTTTACACTATGATGTATTAGATCATAGGTGCTGACATTCATTTCTCGGACCGTGCGTAGACTTCACTTCTCAAGCTATCAGCAGTACAGTAGCAATAGTGAGTCCTCATTATTCGAGGATAGATTATGTTACTTTATATCTCTATTTCAGTAGTTAGCAGAGTTAGTTGGGGTCCCGCCCCATCAACTCATATTCAGTCAGTCAGTTTTAGAGGCATTTTAGACATTAGAGTTAGTTACTCAGTATTCAGACATTATAGTTAGTTGTACAGTTTATCATTATTTTATTAGATTCAGTCAGTTGTTTCTATAGACTCATATTTCAATTTTAAATTTAGTTATTAAAACCTTATGGCATGCCAGTATTCTTCCGCATTTATGATCATGTTATCCAGTGCTCATAGCAAGTACCAGTTTATAGGTTAGCTTGTGGTCCCTCGATACTCTAAGCACCGTGTGACGACTAGGGGGTAGTCCCAGGTCGTTACATTTGGATACTTGGACTTAATGTCCTCTTTCGCTTCCCAAGTAGCTTCTTACACCCTGTGGTTTCGCCATGGAACCTTAACCGATGCTACATCCTTGGTCCATATCTGATGAACCTTCTAATCTAAGATCTCAATCGGGATCTCTTCATAAGACAGCAAATCTCAGATACCAAATCCTTCAAAAGGAACAATCATTGAAGGATCATCTATACACTTTCTCAATATAGAGACATGGAAAATTGAATGAATGGAGCTCAAACTAAATGGAAACTCTAATTCATATGCAACATTACCAACCCTCCGCAAAACCACATAATGACCAACATACCAGAGACTGAGCTTCTCTTTTCTGCAAAACCACATTACTCCCTTCATGAGAGATACCTTTAGGATTACCTATCCCTAACCTTAAACTCTAAGTTTTTATGTCTTACATCGACATAGGACTTTTGGCGACTTTGGACAGCCTTAAGCCTATCCCGAATCACCTTTACCTTCTTCATAGCCTGATAAACCATATTCGGTCCAAACATATCTGCTCACCAAGTTCAAACTACCCAATAGGAGATCTACACGCCCTACCATAAAATGCCTCAAAAGGGGCCATCCTAATGCTACTAGATAGCTATTCCTGTAACCAAAATCTACAAGAGGTAGATAATCAACCCAATTACCACCATAATCAATCACACATGTAGGAAGCATATCTTTAAATGTCTAAATAGTCCTTTTTGCTTGCCCATCCATCTATGAGTGAAAAGCAGTACTCAGACTAACCATAGTACCTAACCCCTTCTGAAAAGACCGCCAAAAGTGTGATGAAAACTACGTACCACGATCAAATAAAATCGAAACAGGTACCCCATGCAGCTTCACAATATCATAAAGATACAACCTCGCATAATCCTCTTATTAGTCTTCACTGTCAAGAAGTGAGCCGACTTTGTCATCCTATCCATGATGACCCAAACCGAATCAAATTAGTTCTGAGACCGAGAAAGATCGGTAACAAAATCCATATTGATCACCTTACTTCCATTTCGACAATTCAATTTCCTAATACAAGCCTCCAGGCCTCCAGGCCTCATGTGCTCAACTTTTACTTATTGACACACTAAATACTTGGCCACAAAATCAACCACATACTTCTTCATACACTTACACCAATACATCTCCTTGAGACCATGATATATTTTTGTGAACCAAGATAAACAACATAGCGCGACTCATGCAACTCATGCGCCTCAGCCAATACCCTTTCTCATAAACCATCAACGTCAGGAATAGATAACCTCTCTTGGTACCGCAAGGTACCATCATTACTGATCTCAAATACTATTACCTTCTTCCCACCTACATCACCCTTGATATTCATCAAGATAGGATCTAACATTTTCTTCACCTTGATTTCTACACGAAGAGACGACCAAACCACTCTTTGTACCAACACACCACTATTCTTGGATTCAAAAAGGCAAACTACCATATTAGCCAAGTAGTGAATATCCTTCACCAACTCCCATCTCTCCTTATCCACATGAGCTAAACTTCCCATGGACAACCTGCTAAAAGAATCAGCAACAACATTAGCCTTACCTAGATGGTAGTGAAGACTCATATCAAAGTCCTTGAGAAGCTCAAGCCATCTCCTCTGCCTAAGGTTAAGCTTTCTTTGAGTGAACACATACTGTAGACTCTTATGATCAGAAAAGATCTCTACGTGCACTCCATACAAATAGTGTTGCCAAATTTTCAATACAAACACCACCGCTAAAAGCTCCAAATTATTAGTAGGATAATTCCTCTCATGCACTTTCAACTGCCTAGAAGCATAGGCAATCACCTTACCATGTTGCATCAGAAAGCAACCAAGTCCCACTCGGGATACATCATAATAGACCACAAACCCCTCATTGACTTTGGGAAAAATTAAAATCAAAGTCGAAGTTATCTTATCCATCAGCTTTTTGAAACTACCCTTACAAGCATATGACCAAGAGAACTTTACCTTCTTCTGAGTCAACTTAGTCAATGGGGAAGCTATCATCGAAAAATTTTCCACAAACATTCTATAGTACCCGACTAAACCCAAGAAGCTTTGAATATTAATTGAAGTCGTGGGTTTAGGCCACTTCTTAACCATCGCCACCTTTTATAAATCTACCATGATCCCCTCACTAGAAATAATATGACCCAGAAAAGTGACAACGTTCAACCAGAATTTACATATAGAGAATTTTCTATACAACTATTGCTCTTTTAAGGTCGACAACACCGCACGAAGGTGATTGGAATGATCTACCTCACTCTTAAAATACACCAAGATGTCATCAATAAACACAATAACAAAAATATCCAGAAACTGATGGAATACCCTATTTATCAAATCCAT
Organism: Capsicum annuum; assembly: GCF_002878395.1. Lineage (NCBI taxonomy): Eukaryota > Viridiplantae > Streptophyta > Magnoliopsida > Solanales > Solanaceae > Capsicum > Capsicum annuum. The sequence goes on from NC_061120.1 coordinate 67,686,467, forward strand.
GAATATCGTTGGGGCATTGTTCAAAATAAATGACACAACCAAGAACTCAAAGTGCCCATACTGAGTATGGAATGCTGTCTTAGGGATATCCACCTCCCTAATCTTAAGCTGATGATACCCAAATTGAAGTTCTATATTTAAAAGAATTTGGCACCCTACAACTGAATAAACAAGTCATCTATCATTAAAAGAGAATACTTGTTCTTAATCATCACCTTATTCAGCTATCGATAGTCAATGCACATCCAAATGGAACCATTCTTCTTACGCACGAATAATACCGGTGCACCCCAATGGGACACACTAAGACGGATGAAACCTTTATCCAAAAGATCCTTAAGTTGCTCCTTGAGTTCCCTCAACTCAGTCGAAGCCATTTTATAAGGAGGAATAAATATTAGACGAGCGTCCGGAACAAAATCAATCCTAAACTCAATCTCCCTATCCGAAGGAACAAAAAAAAAGATCATCCGAGAAGACCTTAGGAAACTCATTCACCATTGGAATCGAATGCAAAGAAGGACCTTCCGAGTTAGAATCTTTAATCTGGACTAAATGCTAGAGACACCCTTTAGAGATTAACCTCCGGCTCTAAAATATGATATAAACCTCCCCTGGGGAGCTAGGGAACCACCCTCCCATTTAATACCCGATTCACTAGGGAACTTAAAGACAATGTTACAAGTCTAATAATCTAAGGACACGTAGCATGAGTATAACTAATCCATCCCCAGAATGACATCAAAATCCACCATCTATAATTCAAACAAATCCACCAAAGTCTCCTTACTACTAAAAGATACCACACACACCCTATAGACTCTTTCAGCAACCATAGAGTCACCTACCGAAGTTATAATAGAAAAAAGATATGAAATAACCAAAGTATCAAAACCAAAATGCAAAACCACAAATGGGGTCACATAAGAGATAGTAAACCCGAATTAAGTAAATAATACACGTCACGAGAAAAGATTTGTAACGTACTAGTCACGACATCAGGCAATGCCTCATACTCATGTCGAGTAGCAAGAGCATATAACCTATTCCAGCCTGTGTTGATACCAGAAGCAGAAATAGATGCAGAAGCAGCACCCTTTGGTGCGGAGCAGATAAAGAGGCAATTGGAACCTTGTTCACTCCCGAAGCAACCTTACCAATTGGACAGTTTCGGAGCATATGGCCTGGATGACTACCTTTGAAGCACCTGTCCCTCCCCTCATCACAGAAACCCAGATGTAACCGACCACAGAACCTATAAAAAGAAGATGATGAGGCTGAATAAGCCCCACTAGCCTGAGATTAGGCACTCTATGCCCTAAATTTATTGCTACCCTAATGACGTCTATCACCTGACTGCCTCAGGTAAGGACCACTAGTTGGGGAGAAAGAACCAGAACTCCCCCACTTCTTCTTTGGCCGCTTACCACCATCCCGGACACTTTGTTATTATCCACCCTACTCAAAGAACCTAAATTTTTTACCCTGTTTTTCCCTTATCTCAGCCCTCTTTCTCTTTTTCTCCTCCACCTATTGTATATGAACAACCAAGTTAGAGATATCTATGTCCTTGATCGGCAATGCAATCTTGTTTTCAAGGATCAACTCACAATATAGTCCTGAAGCGATCTTTCTTATCTTGGCCCTTATATCAGACATCAATTCTGGAACATACCTAAACAACTGGTGAAATTTCAACACATACTATGTGACCGACATCTTCCCCTATTTTAGATTAACAAACTCCTCCGCCTTTGCTTTCTTTAACTCATGAGGAAAGAAGCATTCTAGAAATACATTGTATAAAGTCTCCCATAGAGATGACTCCTTAACATCACTCCTTTATTGATCCCATTCCTCATACCATTGGTAGCCATATCCTTTAGCTGATAGGAAAAAAAATTCACCCCTTCCACATACGTGGTCTGCATGGCCCTGAAGATCTTTTCCATCTCATCCAGAAACCCTTAAGGTTCTCCTCCACCTTAACAATGATAAAAGTTAGAGGACTCAAGCTTATAAACTGTACAACCTTTGTGGCCTCAGAAGATGCAATACCAGATGCACCACGCTCAGCCTGAGAAGGTGCGAACTAATCAATCATATGAATCAACAAATAAAACTACGCATTCATCTAGAAGGAACCAGTAGAACTCCAGAAACATTAGAGATTGGACCCCTAGATCGAGTATGGATCCCCTGAGTAGAGTGTGTCCCATCAACATTGTCCCCAGTTGGGACAGAGGAATTTTCATAAACTTTAGATCATCGAGGCAAGATCTAAAATATAAGCAAATGAAAATCAAAATAATCCATGACCTTAGACTCCAAGCTAAAAAATAGAACACAAAGAAGAGAGTGTGCTACACCCTTAAAAGAGACTCTACTCAACAGGACTTTGTGGACTCCTAATTGACCATGAACCTAAAGCTCTGATACCTACTTTACATGACCCAAATTGAGTCCTTGTCGTAATGGGCACCCAAAGTCCAACCAGGATCGGGGACCACCCCCGTTACCCAACCCAACAGCCAAATGCATACCCTGAGTCGGATGAATTTTAAACATATAATAAGATAGTGTATTTGTACCAATTCAGACTTTGGGATAGGTCCATAGTCGTGACCAACCCAAGAAAGTCCAACTATCCAATACCCAACCAATACACATACCAAAACCAAACCATAACCAAGAATGAGTCCATAACATAAAAAGATAGAAAAATCATAAATACAGTCAAACGGTATCAGCCTTAATATCAATGCCAATACTAAGGATGACATCGATACCGACACCACCCATTTCAACCCATAGTAGTTCAACAAAGCCTCTATCTAAAAGTAAAATAATATCTGGTTAGGACATGTTCCCAACCATCGCCAAAACCAACGTCTATGAAATAACCAAAGTATTTAAAAATATCCATGACATAAAATGGAGCCTTCCAGATTATGAAAGTTCACCACTTCAATCCAACCAAGTTGATTCCAAATTCGATCACTAAGCAGAAGGAGTAGAATGGTCTGTTCCTGCATAGCGTGGGGAGACAACCGCTTGATGATGGGTTAGCGAGTGAACACTAGCAAGTACTTAGGATAAGGATAAAATAATGCCAACCTTTAAAACCAAGTAAATCAACCATATGTATTCACAACTATACATACATACATATATATATATGACCATGCTGGGAAAGGGAACCGAGTTTAGCATACCATTAAAACCATTAACCTAGGTATGTGTAGCTTAGCCGTCCTAGAAATACCCACGAGCAATATGGGTCCAATGTAACCCCATGAACTGGCCTGATGCATGTAGCCACACGAATTGGAGATACCATAGGAGTAGGGATTTCTGAGTACCTTTTGCTCTCCATGATATATATGTACAAGTGTACTTAGGGGTTTTTTGTGTAACCCGTAAGTATCATATATGGTTGTCATGACCAATCCTTATGTTGGCAAACGTTAGTTTCCAATGTCGGTCCATTGGACTCAACCTCCACGATTAGCTATCATACCCCACTATTATTTCCTAATTAAAACCATTACCAAAAAAATTCTCATAGGCATTTTATCAAACATGTTGGGGGCATAGTATTTTCAAAGGCAAAATCAAGTACCAATTAACAATTCTCATGCAACCGAATGTTCAAACCACCATAATAATATGAAAACCATAAGTAAAAGACATAGGAAAACCATAACCAACTAGTGTAACCAAAACCCCCAACTTATATTTGAAAAGCCAAAACCATACAATATTTATGCCATGAAAATAATTCATAAAACATGCCTTTAATTGGAACTAACAATGAGGGACGAGTAACATGCATTAGATTGAGAAAAAGATAAGAAGAAATCACCCTTATGAACCTCAATTGACAACCTTGAAGGAAACCCTAGCTTTTGTTTAACCCAAGAGCCTTGAGAGATTTTGAGAGAGTTTAGAGTGTTTGATTAATTGCAAATAGGTTAATAAATAAAGCCCCAAAAAGGTGTTTTAAGTTGTGGGGTACCAAGGAGTTATAAGGGGAAATGTCCAAAATACCCCCAACTTAAACTGTATTAATTTCCCTCAGGAGGGTACGACTCCACCAAACCACCCATACCCTATCATATGAGTGGTACCCGTCACTCGTACCCTAGGCATCCCTTAGACCCCCTACACTATCCCACATACGACTACCAAGCCCCAATGGTACCCCAGCATACAAGACATGCCCTTAACCCGTACCTTAGGCAGAATCAAGAGGGGTTGACACTGTCCAACATACAAGTTGGACTTACTACTCATACCTTATCTTACGACTCATGGTGAGTCACTCGTACTCAGTTCCAAGTTAAGTTACTAAGTTTCAGATTAAGTGAGGAAAAACCCAAACCAATGACCTGTTACCCACCGTACGACTCATACCCACCCAAATCGTACCCATTTCAGAAACTCAACCATCTAATACCACCCAATACTGGACAACATACAACTGGATTACCTGACCTGTACCCTCACCGTATAACTAGTATGGTGAGTTGTATGATGTCCAAAAAGTTCAAAACCCAGGAAATTTCTAACAACCAAACCCCAGGATGTTTTAATAAATTACTAAGAAACTTACGATAATATGACTAAAACAAAAATACTAATAAAATAGAATACCTACTAATAAATTAACATTTATTCATTGCAATACTATTACTAAAAAACATTAAAAGTTTTTCACTCTTCCATAGCCATACCATCATCAATTAGGTGATCTATCTTTTCCTCAAGATGCTCGAAGAAATATGCTATATCTAAATAAGCAACATAAACATGATTTTCAGAGATAAAATTAGCTTCAGGATTTTTATCTTTATTTTTTAGTGATGCTTGATAAAGCTCAACCAAGTATTTGGGAGTACGATAGTTACGTGCATAGTGTCCTTTCGCACCACATCAAAATTAAACACATGCTTTACCTGCTTCACGTTTCTCATTCTTTCCTTGTTCCTTTTGACGGAACCATTTCTTTGATGAATAACTAACACCAGTAATATGATTTCTTTCTTAACCATAATCATAGCAACGACCACGCCCATGTACACGACCAGATCTGCAACCCTTTCCATGCCTAGCATGGTAAGCATACACCTCATTCACTTCAAAGAAGGGTGTAGATCTAATAGGCTGAAGCTCTTGATTTTTCATTAAGAAATCATTATTTTTTTCAGCCACAAGAAAATGAGAACTTAGTTCAAAATACTTCTTGAAACCTTTCTCTCGATACTGTTGTTGTAAGAACACATTCGAGGCATGAAAGATGTCTTTTCCATCATATCAACATTATTAATAGTCTCTCCATATAATTTCAACTGACAAAAAATTCTGAACATGGCAGAGTTGTATTCATGAATAGACTATATTGTTGAAATCTCATATACATCCAATCATATCGTGCTTTTGAATGTATGACTATCTTTAGGTGGTCAGACCTTTCGTTTAGGCTATTTAACAAAACAAGTGAATCCTTAACAGTAAGATATTCAATTTTTAAAACTTTATCAATATGATGACGCAAGAATATGATAGCCTTAGCACGATCTTGATTTGATGCTTTATTTTTATTTTTAATAGTGTCTCCAAGACCCATAGCATCCAAATAGATTTTAGCATCCAATATCCATGAAAGGTAGTTCTTACCAGAACTTTGAAGGCCAACAAACTCAAGTTTCATAAGATTAGACATATTAAAAGAAAATGAAAAATAATACCTTAGCCTTCAAATTTTGAAATAGTGGAGTCTCGTGTTGATAACGTGTTATAAAATAAATAACGAAGTAAAGAAACTGAGAAACAGATGTAGAGAATTTTATTATATTTTGATCTATGTACAAAATAAAAACAAAAGCATGTCTTTATAGTCAATTTTTCCAACAATCCAACCAATGGGAATAGTTGGTTTATGCATGGAAAGTCTTCGTTTTGAAAATGAAGGCAATGTTGACAGTGGAGAAGACATCCACACTACTGATTATTTCTTAACACTTTCTTTCTTTTTCTTTGTTTTTTGATTTATAATAAGTTGGTTGGTTTACTCTTGCCCCAAAACAGTTTAGTATTCATTATTTGATAAGTTTTGTTGATAGTTCTCTCCAAAATCATTTGCTAATCTTTCTCTTTATTTTTATGCATGAACTCCTTTGTTCAAGTTTAATTGAACTCCACACCTTTGCATCTTTTCGGGACCAGGTCCCAAACCCTCTAACTGATTAAGCATGAAGACCAAGGTTGTATACAAGGATATACAATGAAGATACATTATATATAAGTGTTGGAAGCTGATATACCTGATTCGAAAGAGTAAAAGTAAAAAAAGAGCTAATATACAGCTGGTATACACAACTGAAAAGGGGAAGAAAAGTAAAAAAAAAGAGGCCCAAAAGCTGCCCACCTTTGACATGGCTCAGAAAGGGGCCCAAATCTCTATTCTTCTTTCCTTATTTCCTTGTATTAATTTAATTATTTATTTGTAATTTAATTTAATTAATTTGGATGAATTCTTGGGGAGTAAGTTTATGTTAACATTATTCATCTTATTTTGGTTATTTAATTTTTTTTAATTCTTCTATTTAGGCAAACTTAAGCTTGAAGAATAACTTGGGGAATTTTCTATATCCTTTCATAGTTATTAAGTAGCTTAGATTCACGTTTAAGAAGTTGAGTTAACTATTTAGTCCAAAGTCTCAATTCCGCTAAAACTGTTAAAGTTAAAATTATTTTGAAACTTGATTTTTAGTTTATTTCATAACCGGAATAGATTGATGGATAAGTATTAAATAAATTCTATTTGTTCAAAAAAGAAATAAGATTTTCAAATAAATTCAAGATTTTTTTTTAAATAAAAAAATTTCATGTAACTCAAAGATTTTTCAAAATTAGCCAAATAAGTTTAATTAGTCGGAAATCACACTTTGTGAATTTTTGAAAGTGCCTAACACTTCATTAAATTTACTTGAACCTTTATCTAAATTCTAGTTATTTTTAACAAAAGATTTTCTTTTCAAAATTACCTTCATTTTTTCTTAATTTCCTAAATATTAAGTGGCGATCCTATTTTTTCTAAAAAATATTTTTCAAATAAAATCAAAGACTCTTTTTTCTCCACAAAGTTATGAAAAGTTTTTAACTTTTCAAAAATGGATCGTAAGACACCCCACACGCTAGAGCTGATGCAAAAAAAAATTCAAAATGACACAGTTTGTAGTTGGTTTAGGTGCTTAAAATAAACGTTGTCCACTTTAGGTGCGAAGGTTAAAGTTCGTGCCAAATTGAGGGGCTTGTTGATGTGTTTGGCCTTAAATTTATTTGCAATGAATTGATCTTCTTCTCCATCTTCATATTTTTATTTTACAAAATCCCCATTAATACAGTAAATAATCTCATTTACCCCATTGTCGCTTCTCAAAATACTTGACCAAATCAACCCTTTTTACAGTAGCTTTGCTTTTAGAAAAATACTTCTTCTGGGTTTACAAGAAGGGACAGCGGAGTAGTTGAACTCATCTTCATTATTGGTGCATTTCAATATAATAATGAGGGCAAACTCATAGATTGAAAATCGTAGGATGGTGCAGTTAACGAAAATCCTTGTCTGGTCCGGATAAGTATGTTCTACCTCCAAGGTCATTAAACATCTGGCACTCGAACCATGAAAATTACATTTAGATAGTCCCCAAAACATGTAACGCTGGAACTTGTAATGCCTTCTTCCTTCAGAACTTTTTTCAGTATTAAAACTACCTTGCGATTATGTGCACTATCGTACCACTTTGTTTGGATGGTGGTTTGTCATAATTTCATACTAACGTATTGTAATGTATTGTATCATTCACTATTGTTTAATAATAGTTTTATTATTTGATTTGACGGTGTGTGGTACTGTATCGTAATTGGTACATTTACGAAAATGTCCTTAATTATTATAAATATTAAATTCATCAATAATTATTAATAAAAGAATTTTTCTTCTTACTAATTTGTCATAAATTATGCCACGTAGATATATTAAGTTGTAAAATTCAAAATAAATATAATAGAATTCATTTTTTATAGTAAGAAATTTCAATTTTTCTGGTGTTTTGCAATGTGACAACAACGCAAGCAAGTACAAAGTCTAAATGCATCTTTTGCATATGTTGGGGTCCAAAAAAATATTTTCTAGAAAAATAAATTATTTCTTACTTATTTTCTTGTGTTCATTACGTAAGTAAAAAAATATTTTCTAAAAATATTTATATATATTTAGCACAAAATAATGAATAAGAATATGATAAAGGGGGTGGGTAGGAAAATAATTTTAAAATTTAAAAAAAAAAATATTTGGAGGTAGGAGTAGTGGAGTGGTGGGTCAGGATAGGCATAGAGGATGGAGTAAGAAAAAAGTTTTCAAATTTTTTCTAAGAAATAAATTTAAAAAATATTTTTTCTTTGGGGGAGAGATGGTGTGGGTGGTGTAAGAATTATTTTTTCGAAACTTTTAAAATATAAATTTTAAAAATAAAATAAAAATTTGTGGGGAAGGGGGTTATAAAAAAATTTTTAATTTTTTTAAAAAAAAAAACTAGGGTGGGGGTGAGGTAGGATCGAGATAGGGGGTGGGATAAGCAAAAAGTTTGAAATTTTTTAAAAAGAAACTTGAAAAAAATGGGGGGAGAGGGAAGGGGGGATGGAGCTGGTGGGCTGAGGGTTGAGGTAGGAAGTGGAGCTAAATAATATACAATGAAGAGTAAAATTAAATTATATAATATTAAGTAAGGGCATAATTGAAAAAAAAATAAGCAAATCATGAGATACCACAAATCGATGGTTACATAAAGTAAGAATTTTCATGGTTATCAAACCATGAAATCAAACCATACCATACCATACATATAAAGAAACAATCTAAACAAACATGGTTTTCTTAGTAACTGTACCATACCATATCATGAGAAATCAATATTCAAACGGAGTGTAATTTATGTGAATTAGGTCGATCCTTTACTACCAAGCTAATATTATGTGGAAATAACATGAAAATGTATTAGTTTGACATAACAGAATAATTTTACATGTATCAAGTCATAATTTATTTTTTTTGACAAGAAAATGTAAATATTACCATACCAACAAACTCAGCTACACCTACGGAGCACTCAGCATCAATGACACCATCCAGGATGATTACATTTCATACTAATCCTCAGATTCCTCTAGTTGCAGATTTTCACAACAAAACTCATACTGCCTAGCATACTTTGTATTTTGTAACGTAGAAACTCTCTCCTTGACAACTGATTGAACTTGCTGGACAAAGAACACAACGTTAACAGTATGGTTCTTGAAAATTTTACCGTTCCTAGCTGACCAAATATTGTAAATCATAGAACCATAAGTAGCAGCCACAATCTCCTTTTTAAACTTCTTCCACTTCTTCCTTTTTATCATCAAGATGGTAGCTTGAACCTCCTGGAGGTGAACATTCACTACCAGCCACCTGGATAGTTGAGTCCACATACTTCTTACTGTATCACAATTAGCAAAAAAATATGCAACTTGTTCCAATTGCATCTGATCACAAAGGACACAATCAGTGTTATCACATTGCCGCCCAAATCTTAACATTCTCTCTTTGCTGAGTAATTTTCCTTGCATTGCAAGCCACATTTCATAATATAAATATGAAATGTATCAAATTTGATGTACAGATTAATATCAATCTCACAAACTATGTATAAGACAAAATTGTATCAAATGTGCAGGTACCAAATGTATCAAATAATTAGATGTTAAATGTATTAAATAAATATATCAATCTGTTGTACAGACTAATATAAAACTCACATATTATGTATCAAATAAAACATGTCAAAAATGCATGTACGAAATGTATCAAACAATTAACAGTAGTTAAATGTGTCAAATAAATGTATCATATGATATAATTAATCTCAATTTTGATGAATCAAACAAATGTATCAAATGTTAACAACTCAAATGAAAAAATCAAATGTATTAATAGTGAACCACACAAATCTATCAAAAAAGAAAGAAAATTTTATATGTATCAAATAAAAGTCTGATGATTTTATACTTCGATTGGAGGTGTATTTTGCATCTCTCCTTTTTCTTTCTGATCTGACATTTGCATGTTTATATTGAAAGTTCTTGCAGCATTATCTTCGCGAAGCTTCTTCATCTTGACGGGATTGTTGTAGTGTTTGAATCTATTTTCACGTAAGTTATCATATTTGTACCCAAAAATAGCGGGAACAAAACTCACAACTTCATCAGGCGGGCACACAACAATGTTGTCCTTATCAATTTTGGTAATACCCAATTCGAATGAAGGTGAATCGTAAAAAACCATTGAACCATAAAAAAGGTAAGAACAGAGTAAGATTTGTTTAGAAAGAAATAATAGTTTATGCTTGAAAATTAAACTAAGCTTTCAAAAATGTAAGAAATAGAATTGACTTCAACTTGTTTGAAGTTTGCATTTGATAGAGGTTGAAGAAAAATTGATTGTGGAGATAAGTTACCGATTAATTGAGAAGAGGGGAGATTTTTAAAATCAAACACGTGAGGGGGGGGGGGGGGGGGAAAAAGAAAAACGGGGGTTTTGGGGGGGAGGAGGAGGGGGGGGGGGGGGGGGGGGGGTGAAAGTCAAACGCGTGATTTTAGGTGACAGAGAAGGAGTGTTGTGCGGCTGGTTGGAGCAACTAATATGTATCAAGAGGAAACAGAGAAATATGAGATTTTATGAAATATTTTAAAAGAAAAGAAATTTTATGTATATGTTCCTTTTAAGTTTGTGTATTTGAGTAAATTATTCATAAAAGTACACGGGTCTGTTTGGAAAGTCATCTAGTAATTGAAATTGGTACAATTATTTGGGTAGTAATTATGCCGACATATTTGCTGCCACATTGTAACTATAATGTAATTACAAGTGTATCGTTTGGTTACACAAATGTAATCACATGGTTATATTAAATTTTTAAAATAAATGTTAATTATAAAAAATTACATTTACTATTTTTTTACAAATAAGGTCCTTTTTAAAGGCTATTAAATTAGGTACTTAAGATATATATTATTTTTGAAAAATATTAATTAGCAAATATATTATCTTAACTAAGAATTTTAAATTAGTATATTTTAATTAAATTAATCATAAAAAATTAAAATACATCATGTTTTAAGAACATCATGAAATGCATGTTTGATAAAAAGATTAATGTTATAGATATAATGTCATAAAATTATTAAAACATTTGACGAAAAGATAATTTATCAATTCTAAACACTAAATCAATGTAAAATATCAAGTCAATACTACTAACATAAATAAATTGAAACCAAAAATATACGTAAGTTCAAAATTCAAAAAGAAAATTAACATAATACTCTTATATCAAATTTCTATTCAATGTACATGAATATAATTTAAAAGAAAAAAAAAACTTAAAGTCTTTAATCTTATTCAACAATGAATAGTACTTTAATTTAAAAATTAGAATACGAACACAACGCTAAATGAAAAGATAATTAAAAAATAAATAATACAAATAATTGCATGAAATCGCAAGAAGTTATAAAGGTTCAAAAAATAGAATTAAGGAAATGAATATAAATAATATAAAATATTTTTAAAAAAATACTAGAATAATAAAAATAAAAAAATAAAAATAAAAAGAAACTAGAACAAAAATAAAGGAAGAAATTAAAAAGTAAACTTATAATTACACTATGTACTTACCAGAAATTCACAGCTCTTCCTAGGAATTGGAAAGTACACCCCTTACATGTACATCCAAAATATTACCTGCTAACCAAATAATTATCTGGTCAACCAAATAGGCAGTATAATCATATTAAATTACATTAAATTCAATTTTTATGTTGACTTTTCAAATAGGTTGTATTTAATGATTCACAAGTTATCAAATCGACATAAATATGTTCAATCATATATCTTAAGAACAAAAAATTATCTATGAGAAAGTATGACAGAATTTTACTAGTCATGTAAGTGAAGCAGTAGTGCTAATGCGTTCGTGCAATTTACTATATTCACGATACTTATATATTAGAAGTTTCAAAGAAATACGCCATCAAAAGTGGAATGGTTGAAAACTCCATAGATTAAAAGAAAATAAGTGGAATACATATCACTAGAAATCGTGATAATTTTACTTGTATAATAGTTATCTTATTTGTCACAAATAATAAAAATGGAATGCTAATAAAATTCTTTATCTAATATAGTCCAACTATTCTAAAGTAGTCGAAATGTCAATTTTATTTGTCTGTTAATTTATTTTAAATGAATAAAATATTTTCTCCATCTCATACTACTACTTGGCATGTTTGCTAAAAAAAACTTGTCTCGCAATAACTTTAAAATATCAAGAGATAATTGAACACCTTTTTTTCAACTTTATTCCTAATAATTTAATGGAAGGTTAATTAATTCTAATAGATAATGATAATATTTAATGTATGTTTAATTTAGTCAATTTATACTAATTAATTTCTCTTTAAAAATTTTGCAAAAGACAAATACATCAAGTAATATGAGACAGAAAGAGTACCTAAAAAAGTGGAATAAGTGGACGTTTTTCATCTTTGTTTGTAATCTTGAAGTGGAAACTCAACAATCAAACGACCAAGAAAAATGCTCATTCCCAAAGTATTGAAAAAGTTTCTCATTTATTAGAAAATAGCTAATAAATACATTAATGAGGAAATTTTAGATTTGAAGGGTAAAAATGTCACAAAAGAAATTAGTTCACAGTGTGAACAAGTATTATTATCATATTTGAGTCACTGTGGCCAAAATAATTATCTCTTTTTAGTTATCTTCTATGCCAAACAAAGGTAATTTGTCATATTACTCTTTAAATATAATTAATTTATTACTTTAAAAATGCATTCAATAATGAATACTCCCTCCGTCCCAAATTACTCATCCAAAATTGAGATGACACATTGATTAAGAAAAATAACTAATAACATGGCTAGTTTATCATAGTAGCCCTATTAAATGATGTTTACATTTTAATTTGAAGAAAAACTAATTAATGCAAAGAGTAAAACATGAAGAAAAAAATTTGGCTCTTTTTTATTAATGAAAAATCAAATATGGAAATTAGGGACGGCTAATTTGGGACGGAGGGAGTAGCATTTAATACCAAAATAAAATAGGCAAAAATAGATAAATTATTCATTGATTTTTCAAATTGGACAAGTATTGTTGGATATACGTTTTTAGTATGCCGCCCAAGCTTAAAGGCAAATTCTATAGGGTGGTAGTCCGTCCGGCCTTGCTGTATGGAGCGGAGTGTTGGCCAGTTAAGAAATCCCACACTCAAAGAATGAAGGTGGCAGAAATGCGGATGTTGCGCTGGATGTGTGGACTGACCCGAGGGGATAGAGTTCGGAATGAGACTATCCGGGAGAAGGTTGGTGTGACTTCAGTGGAGTGTAAGATGCGGGAAGCACGATTGAGATGGTTCGGACACGTGAAGAGGAGGGGCATGGATGCCCCGGTCCGTAGGTGTGAGAGGCTAGCGTTGGATGGTTTTAGACGGGGTAGGGGTAGACCGAAGAAGTACTGGGGGTGAGGTGATTAGGCGGGACATGGAACAGTTACAGCTCACCGAGGACATGACCCTAGATAGGAAGGTCTGGAAGATGCGAATTACGGCAGAGGATTAGGGCCAGTTCGGGTCGCTAGTGTAGGGAATTAATTGGTGGGGGTGTATTCCTGTTATGATTCCGTATTCAATGTTCCGTGTTCCGTGCTCCATGTTTATTACGAATATGTGGGCTTTCCTCTGCTTTATATTCCTGCATTCATGCTTTACTCTGTTTTATATTCCTTATGGGTGCCGTATCTATGTTATGTCATCTGCTTCTGTGCTGTACTATGTGTTTGTGTGATATCTCGTTACTTGAGCCGGGGGTCTTTCGGAAACAGCCTTTCTACCTCATCAGAGGTAGAGGTATGGACTGCGTACATCTTACCCCCCCCCCCCAGACCCCACTAAGTGGGAATACACTGGGTTTGTTGTTGTTGTTGTAGTATGGAAGACAAATATTGTTGGACGAAAGGAGTACCTTTTAGCCCTTAATATGGAAAAAGAGTCAGAAATATACCTAAACTTTGGCGAAATTTATTGTAACATACCTTAACTTTACGGGGGTTCTATGACCCCCTCAACTATTTATTACCATATTTTTGTGGCATATATTTGTCCAGCTGGACCACTTCAGAACCTTACGCGCTCAGTGGACGTGTATTCACGCAGTGGTCCAGTTGCGCAAATATATGCACAGAAATACGGTAATAAATAGTTGAGGGGGTCATAGAACCCCCGCAAAGTTGAGGCATATTATAGCAAATTTCGCTAAAGTTTAGGTATATTTCGGACCTTTATCCCTCTTAATATTGTCTAATTCACTTCAATTTGAATCAAACATGTTTCTACACGGCTTATTAATTGTCTTCAATTCTTTAAATGCCTTCTTAGACATTTCAAACTCAAACTCATTAGATTATCATATAATTAAATTTAAAAAAGATATTATCTTAACTTTGAATGTTTTCTAAATCATGCTAATCACTACAAATTTGATAATTTAAACTCATTTTTTTCATAATAGTAATACCAGATATTATACAAGTACAAAATGATACTCTAATTTGAAAACTCAGTTAGAATAAGTCTTCTTTCTATTTTTAAATGTTTTTACTACTTCCAGAATAATTTTGATAGTTGGTTTAACAATTTACTCAATTGAAAATTTCCAAAATTATAATCAATACAAACTTATCAAAGATATAACATTTATGAGGTTATGCATCACACAATAATTTATATATGCATTTTCTTGTCTTACAAAGTATCACAAGAAATGTTACACTATCAACTGGAAAAAAAATCTCAAACTATAATTAACTACCATGTATTTTAAGAAGTTAATGAAAGAAAATATTAAAAGCTATTAAATAAACTTCAGATATCTTTTTAAAATTTTGACTTTAGGCACTCGACTTTGTTCATAAATATCCATCATTAGAAATAGATGGCTTAATAACCTCAATATAAACTGAACAAAAATATGAAGGATCAAATATGCCCCTAAACTTTGCGAAAATATTCAGATATATCCTTCGTTAAAAGTTTAGCTCACCATTGCCCTTGCCGTTCAAGTTTTGGTCCATATACACCTTTGTTGTTATGTTTTGGGCCGTATATACCCTTATTGCCAAGTTTTTGATCATATACACCCTTATTGCCGTTAATTGCTTTGTTGAAATTTCCCAACCTCCTTTTTCTTTTTTCTTAAGAAATTATATTTGTCACATTATTTTTATATTGTCACATCACATATAATTAAATCCACCCCTTTTACACATTAAACGACAATCAAATGCTCTCATCTACCTCACAATCCCTTTAGATTCTCTAATTTGCCGAAATCCTTTTATTGTATTTTCAAATTCTTGCGTAACCGTTCCTCTTGTACATACATACAGACAGACAGACAGACAGATAGACCTATAAAAGATATCCTCTTAATTGACAACTTGTTTTTGTTGTCTCTATATGGACTGCCTCTTCTACATCTCAATTTCTCACTTGGGGTTTCCTTATTCTTCTTATTCTTAATGTTAGAATTGACGGTGGTCCGAAAGATGGAGTCAGCGTATGATACTAAAATAATTTGTCATTGGTAAGAACTTTAATTCTTGATTTTCGGCGCAATTGTGCATTGAGTTTTTATGGGGTATTCTTGACTTTGTTTATATTTTTACATGATGATTCTTGGGGTTACGCAAGAATTGAAAAACACAACAAAGGATTTCGGTAAATTAAAGAAAATCAAAAGAGATTGTGAGGTAGATGAGAGCATTTGACGGATGGTTAATATGTAGAAGAACGGATGGATTTAATTATATGTAATGTGACAATTAAAAAGTGATGTGGAAAATATGATTTCTAAAACAAGGAAAAAGGGGTTGAAAAGTTTTAGCAAAGCAATTAACGGCAACAGGGGTATATATGACCCAAAACTTGACAATAGGGGTATATATGGCCCAAAACTTGGCAACAGAATTATATACGGTCCAAAACTTTGACAGCAAAGGCATTAATGAGCTAAACTTTTAACGGAAGGTATATCTGAATATTTTTACAAAGTTTAGGAGCATATTTGACCTTTTTCCCAAATATATATAATGTTGAGTTTGTGGGCTTGAGGTCGCAGAGGCTGGATGAAACGAAACAAGAAGCTGTGTAAATATGCCTCTATTGGTGCATCTATGTCATCTTTTACTTGTCTTGAGTTTTCTTCAATTTTTTCAAGATTATGATTTGTAAGAATCGGACAAAAATGAATCTGAAATATTCCTGAGAGTTTTTGTAAAAAATTGTAGTTTTCTTTTCTTTTTTCGTTGTACTTTTTTCATTAGTTATCGTCTCATAACATACAAGACATCATACATAACCAAATTTATTCATCTCATTGCATGTAACTAGACTTCTCTCCCACAATGTACCATGGAATTTCAAAAAAACATTGGCAACAAACATAAACACAGCTTTGAAAGGATGGAAGTCTAACTGCTCACTTACAAAGAAAAGTAGGGCTCAATGGAACAATATGAAACAAAACATTAGAAACCTAATTAATTCGTCTCGCCACAAAGTCAAGGTGCAGATGGCAAGACAAAGGAAAATTTGCTAGCTCATTTGGTGTGAGGTATAAGATATAGTTGTCCCGAAATAAAATGTAGGATTATTTAATATATTCTGTGTTTGGTTGGAGGTAATAGTTAGTCCCTAGATTATTTTATCACACCATTTATATCATAGTGAAGGGATAAGTTATCTCATATAAATAATGGAAAAAATATTTTCGGAATAATTAATACGAGATTAATTATCTTGAGACAAATTGTTTCTAACCAAACGATCATGTCCAACCTTTCAAGCCCAACTAGAGAAGACAGTGTGCATTGTATGAACCAGCATGCGAATCATGTGAATCATCAATACAATATTTGATTCACATGGTTTTCTACCATATGTAATTCAATTTCATTATATTTACTTAACTCGAGAGTTACGAGAAGAAAAAAAGTCTTCTAATTTTCATTTTCCAAGAATGATTTAAAAAACAAACATAGGTTTTTTTTTTTATTTCAATCATCCAAATTATCTATAAAAAAATTTAGATAGAATATCTTCCACCTTGTCAATTGCTGATGAAAGAACGAAATTGGGTGTATACCAATACCTATTACGGGTAAAAATATGGAGATCGAACAAAATAACTCTCGGGGTTTAGAATCAAAAAAAGAATCCTTCGGGACATTAAATAGCTTGTATATATAAAACATCTGACGCATATTTGTTAGTCTATTATTTATGGATTTTATGGGCCTACGTGTGTTTGTTTGTATGTGGTTTCTGAGCTAGGAGTGCTTGGAATTTCAAACCTACCCTAAACTATAAAAAAAAAAAAGTGGCTCTCCTTCTTTTATGAGAGATAAGCGCTCTTTCTACGGCTAATTCTCTTTAACAAAAAAGGCGCTCCCTGATCTATGATCATCCTTTATTCATTCTTATCCTGACTTTCTAAGTTGATGTCCTTTCATGCGTGAGGAACTATCAGGAAGTGAAAGGCATCATTGGTAGGCGGCCAAGTGAACATTCCTAGCAATTTTTCTTTTTTGCGCTTATACGCTTTTCTCTGTCTTTGATATCAAGCTCAGTCCCAGCGACCCATTAGATTGGATTTCTCCTTGGGTGGACTCCATATGGGGATAACTTGTAACTTGTAAAGTGTAAGAATGAATGCTTATCAAGGAATCGGTAAGTTGATGTGTCATTACTGGGTTCCATCATATGGCAATTATCGACTCGGGAATGAACGAAGTCACCTCACTTCAAAGTAGAGGTTTGTGGTAATGGTGGACTGACAAATCAACATCAAGTACTGAGTGGCTAGTTTGCATTGGTAAGAGTCATTGTCGATGGAGTTCCAACTGCCAGAGTCTTCGATAAGAAAGAGGAGTTTGAGTAAACAAAAGTGAGATCTTTCTAATTCTTGAACTAGCCTTCCCCAGCTTGAAGTCAAGTGAGGAACTCTTTCTCTTATATAGGTTATTTTGCCTTGAAATTCTATTTTATCCATCTTATTCTTCCGTGTAAAGAAGGTCATATTGACCCTAAAAAAAGTAATCCAAAATTAGGGTATGTCTGGCCAAAGATTTTACTTACCCGATTATGAAATCCTACAAATAAAGCAAAAATGACTCTCAAAGAAAGTACATAATGGAAATGTGCAACCACATAATAAGTATCACGCAGAGCAAAGTCTAGCCTAGAATTTGCCAAAACTATTCTAGTGAGTCCTCCTATGGTGAATAAAAAAATAAAATCTACAGAGCGTCGAGGCTAAATAGCGAGGAAAGGATCCTCAAAATTGGGCAAGCATTGAACATGCCCTAAATTCAACTTTAGAAAAAAGAAGGTCAACCACTCCAACAGTGTCATGACCCAAACCAGGGCCTGGCCGTGATGCGTATCTCAAGTCTACCGAGGATTGGAGACCACCCCCTGTACCCTAACCAATCGAAACACAATACAGCTAGCAGCCGATGAATTCTGAACATATAACAAGATAGGATTGAGTTCCGAACATATAACAAGATAGGCAACTCAACTAACTCATAAAAAAATCTAAGAATTTTAACATCCATAATAATCCACAAAGCCTCTAAAATCCAAGAACAACCTAAGTCAGGACATGCCCCCGGCCATAGCAAAAAAAGTCCAAAAGAATAGTCCAAAACACAACGAAACAAGAACATGAAATGAGGGTCTCCCGAAGTATGGAAACTCACCACTTTAAGCTGACTCACAATCGATGCAAGAATCACCTAATCATTGTGCAGGAAAAGCAGAAGTGTCTCTGTTCCCTGCATCGCATGGGGATACAACATTTGAAGACGGTTAGTGGGGTGAGGGCTAGCATGTAATTTAGGGTAGGGATAAAATAATGTCAACTCAAAATTTAGTCCAAACTCAGTGTACATGTCCATATATATGCATGCATACATATATATAAGATACTGAGATAGGAAACAAGGTTTAACATGATATGTAAAATCATTAACCTAGAATGTGTAGCTCTAACCTTCCTAAGGGCACCCACAGGCTATATGGGTTCAGCTCCTCCTGCTGAAAGGATCCTTATCTTTGTTAGCCACACAAACCAGGAAAATACAAGGATGAGCCAGGGAATACCTCGACCCCATCCAATATATATATATATATATATATATATATATATATATATAAATGTGATCATGCACACATTCATAAAGACCTCTACGCCGACAAACGTGGTTTCCAGTATCAGTCTCCCAGGGACCTCCACCTTTCATGGTGAGCTACACAACCCCCTTTAAGACCAATTAAAATAAGTTTCACATAACCCATCAGTTTAACCAAGGAATTATCCGTTAAGGCATCAACCATAATTATTGTCATACCATTATGCTTGTAGGCTTATAATTATGCCATACCAATTCCATTAACCTAGGGGAATACCACGACCCCCTTTGTTCATTAAATCTAGTTGGGGAATTCCACGACACTCTTTGTTCATTAAATCAAGTTTAAAATAAAAAAGTACGGCCAATAAGGCCTTCAAAATCTTTTTTTAACCGTTTAAGCATTTATCCAATGCAATAGTTTAGGGAAAATAAGCCAAAACATGTGATTAACTATATTTTTCAAGCCAATATGCAAGTGGGTTGAGGGAATAAAATTTCCAGACCAATTCCAAAACCAAAATCATCAATTTGGGGGAATACCTTTACCCCCATCCCATTAACCATACCATGCACCCCAACGAATTTCAAAATGCATAGATAAAACATAAATATTTGCATTAAAATCATGGAAATTCAAATCAAGTAACAACCCTTCCAAAAAACCCCAATCCAATTCAAAATCCATATTCAAATCCACATGAATAACCATTTAAACACATGCTTTAAGCAAAACAAGTTTAAGGGGAAAGGTATATGCCTGAAAGCATCACAATTATGGGCAGAAATCACCACTTGGAAGCTCTAAATGATCAACCTTGAGAAACCCTAGCTTGTTTTTGACTTATGGATTTGCAAGTGTTTAAGACTTGTTTGATTTGATATAGGATGAAAATAACCCCTTCTTTTGGAGTTTTATGAACATGGGGTCTAAATGGGGAAAGAGAGAATTAACGAAAGTTCCCTTAATAAAAACACTAAAAATTTACCGCCCAATCGTTACGGGTCACCTTACGACTCTTAACAATTGACTATGAGTCGTCCCCTTAACTCGTGGTCTGGGTAGTGTCCCAAGGCACCCTGACTGTTGACTCTATGAGTCATACCTTATGACCCGTAGTCCATCCTTACGACTCGTAGGGTCCAGTTGTAGTCATGACAGAAATAAAGGGTCACTACACTAGTGAGACTACGAGTCCCATATTACGACTCGTAATGTCTCATCGTGACTTGTTATATCTTAATAATACTCAGGTTAGGAACTTTTAGGTAACTTACTAGTCACCCAACAATTAGGGTCCTACGGCCCGTAATAACACCTTACGACTCGTAAGGTAAGTCATAATCTGGGAAGTAAGAATGAAGTCAAGAACTTTTTTTAGAGGCAAAAATCTAGGAGGTTACATTACCCCTCCCCCCTCCCTTCCTAGGATCATTCGTCCCCGAATGATGAGTCAAGGCATCCCTTAGCATGATTCGAAGATCAAAACATAACCATAATTTCTTTTAACAAAGTAAGAAAGCAAAGATGATAAGAAAAACACATACTGTATAAGTAGTCTTCACAGGCAAGAAGTGATTGACTTAGTCAGCCTATCCACAATGACCCAAATTGAATCAAACTGATGGCGAGAGTGCGTAAGACCAGTAAAAAAGTCCATACTGATCACTTCTACTTCCACATAGGCAACTCAACCTCTTAGGACATGCCGTCGGGCCTCAAGTTCTCAACCTTTACTTGCTGACATACCATATACTTAACTACAAAGTTAGCCACATTTTTCTTCGTGTTGTTTTACTAATAAATCTCCTTCAAGTCATGATACATCTTCATCGAGCCTAGATGAACTGTATACCTTGACTAATGAACCTCAATCAAAATTCTTTATCGCATCTCATCAATATCAGGAACACGTAATCTACTTTGGTACCTCAAGATACTATCTCCACCAATCTCAAATGCCATGACCTTCTGCTGACCTACATCAGCCTTAATCTACATAAAAATGAGGTTCAAAACCTACTTCTCCTTCACTTCTGCACCAAGAGATGACTTCACCACCTCTCTTACAAATACCTCCACCCTCAGAATCCAAAAGATGAACTCTAAGAATAGTCAATCGATGAATGTCCTTCACTAATCCATGCTTCTCTTCATCCACATGAGACAAGATACCCATGGATAGCCTACTAAGAGCATCAGCAACTACATTAGATTTACCTAGATAGTAATGGAAACTAATGTCATAGTCCTTGAGTAAATCAAGCCATCTCTTTTGCCCGAGATTCAACTCCTTCTGAGTGAACGCATACTGCAAGCTTTTATGATCTAAATAGATATCAACATGAACCCCATACAATTAATGACACCAAATCTTTATAAGAAACACAACAGCTACCAACTCTAAATTATAAGTCAAATAATTCCTTTCATGAATTTTCAACTACCTATAAGAATAGGCCACAACCTTACCATGTTGCATCAACACACACCCTAGTCCCACATGAGATGTATCACAGTAAACAACAAACCCATCAGTACCCTCGGGCAGGGTTAAAATTAGATCAGAAGTCAACTTGTCCTTCATCTTCTCAAAACTATCTTCATAAACATCGGACCACAGAGACTTCACCTTTTTCTGAGTCAGCTTGGTCAACGGCGCAGCAATAGACAGAAAACTTTCTACAATTCTCCTATAATACTCGGCTAAAC
This sequence comes from Capsicum annuum, assembly GCF_002878395.1. Classification (NCBI taxonomy): domain Eukaryota; kingdom Viridiplantae; phylum Streptophyta; class Magnoliopsida; order Solanales; family Solanaceae; genus Capsicum; species Capsicum annuum. The sequence continues at coordinate 67,708,552 of NC_061120.1, forward strand.
CCAAAGAGCTCTGAATTTTGGTTGGAGTCGTGGGTCTAGGCAATTTCTTAACCACTTAAACCTTCTGTGGATCCACCATGATTCCCTCACAAGAAACAACATGACCAGGGAAAGTCATAGTATTTAACCAGAACTCACACTTAGAAATTTGGCATATAATTGATGATCCTTAAGAGTCTTCAATACTATACGGAGGTGATTGGCATGATCCTCCCCACTCTTAGAATATACCAAGATTTCATCAATAAACACATTCACAAATAAATCCAAGAACTACCTTAATACCCAATTTATCAAGCCATAAATGCAGCCGTAGTATTAGTCAATCCAAATGACATCACCAGAAACTCATAATGACCATATCGGGTTCGAAAGGCAATCTTAAGGATAACCACCTCCATAATCTTCAACTGATGATAACCCGATTAGAGATCAATCTTAGAAAATTAATTAACATCCTAAAGCTGGTCAAAGAGATCATCTATACTAGGAAGAGGATACTTATTCTTCACCATCACTTTATTCAGGTGGAGATAATTTATACACAACCAAAGGGAACTATCATTTTTACGCATGAAGAAACAGGGGCACCCTACGGAGAAATACTAGGACAGATAAAACCCTTATCAAGAAGATCCTTTAGCTGCTTCTTAAGTTCTTTTAAGTCAGTCGAATCCATTTTGTAAGAATGAATAGAGATAGGATTGATATCCAGTAGAAAATCAATCTCAAAGTTTATTTTCCTATCGGGAGGAATACCAGGAAGATCATCGAGAAACCCTTCAGGAAACTCATTAACCACAGGGATAGATTGTAAAGAGAGAACCTAAGAAACTAGAATCTTTGACCCAAACTAGATGGTATAGACACCCTTTGGAAATCAACTTCGAGCTCTAAGATAAGAAATAAACCTTTACTTAGGTACCGGGGAACTCCCTTCTCACTCAAGTACCGGTTCATTTGGGAATCAGAAACTGACCCTCCAGGTTTGATAATCTAGAGAAGCATAGCACGAGTGAAGCCAATCCATCCCTAATATCATATCAAAATCTAACATATCCAACTCTATCAGACCACCAAAGGTCTCTCGACCATATATAGATACCACGCGACCCCTATAGACCCTTCTAGCCATAATAGAATCACCCATCGAGGTAGACACAGAGAAAGGATTAAAAATACACTCAAGACTGAAACCAAAATGAATAACCACTTAAGGGGTCACATAAGAAATGGTAGATCCCGAATCAAGTAAATAGTACACGTCACGAGAGAAAAATTATAACATACTAGTGACAACATCAGGAGATGTCTCAGATTCCTGATAGGTGGAAAGAGCATAAAGACAATTCCAACTAGTGTTGGTACTAAAAGTAGCACCCTTTGGTGCGGGAGCTGAAGAAGTAGAAATTGAAACCTTATTAGTTCCAGCAGTAACACTTGTTGTCAGACAGTTCCTCTGAAAATGACCATGCTGGCCATATTTGAAACATTTATTTATTCCCTCTTCATAAAAAACATAATACAACTACCCACGAAATCTATAAGGAGGATAGAATAGAGTTATTTGAGCTCCACTAACCTAGGTCTCGGCACCCGGGGTCTTAAACCCACTGTCAACCTGAAAAGAATAATTACCCAACGGCTTAAGATACAGAGCACTAGCCAAAGAATAAGAAATAGAATTTCCCTAAGCCTTTTTTTGCCCTACTGCCTACCATCTCTACCACTAATCTGTTGGCCTCTACCCTGCTCTGAATACCTGAACTTCTTATTGTACCTCTCTTCTATTTCTGCTTGCTTCTTCTTTTCATTTTCAACCTGCTATATATACACCACCAGCCTAGATATATCATGTCATTATTCAATATCGCCGCCTTACACTCTAGTACCAGGTCCTGAGATAATCCCGAAGTAAATTTTCTCATCCTTACCCTCTTGCTAGACACCAACTCTGAAGCATAATAAGACAACTGACGGAACTTCAAAACATACTTCTTCACAGTGATCCTTTCCTATTTCAAGTTCACAAACTCCTCAATTTTAGCCTCCCTCCACTCCTAAGGAAAGAAGAGATCAAGGAAAGTACCAAAAAATTTCTCCCACATAGACTGCTTAGTATTTTTATCCCTCGACTGCTCCCACTCCCCATACTACTAGTATACCATATTCTTCAACTAGTATGCATAAACTCCACACCCTCCACATCAGTAGAATGGATCACCCTGAATATCATCTTCATTTCATCAACAAACCCCTAAAGATCCTCCTCAACCTTAGAGACTGTAAAGGTCGGACGATTCAACCTCATGAATTGGCCAACTCTAAAAGAAGGGTAGCTCGGTGCACTAAAGCTACCACAATGCGCTGTGTTTGGGGAAGGGCCTCACTACAAGGGTGTATCGTACACAACCTTACCTTGCATTTTTGCCAGAGGCTATTTCCAAGGATTGAACCCGTGACCTCTTGGTCACATGGCAGCAACTTTACCAGTTACTCTAGTGACCTCAAAAAGTAGAGTAATAAAACCAACACGTTCAGGCTGATGAGTCTGATAAGTCAATAACTACATCAGCAGATAAATAGATTAATGGAATTCGGCATTAGAAATGTATTCTTGGGACGGTGGGGAATGATCATCATCGGCCCGATGAGGACTTGTAGGGACCGGTAGAACTCCACAAAGGGATGTACAATCAAGAGCTGGGGCTCTAGACCGGGTATGTACCGTATAAATAGAACGAGTTCCATCCATATTGTCCTCAGGTGGGACAGAGGAGTTTCCATGAGCATCAGATCTTCAAGGAGGCATGATCTAAAATGTGAACAAACTAAATTAGAGGTTATTCCAAGACATTAGACTCTACAGCTTGAAAATAGATCACAAGAAAGGGGAAACATTCCTAAATGCCCCGAAGACTCTAACTTATAAGTATGGAGCACTACACACCCACAAAAAAGACTCTACTTGACATGGCGGCTTTGGGGACACCCAATTAACCATGAACTTAGGCTCTGATACCAACTTTGTCACAAATCAAACCATATCCTGGTCGTGACCGGGATCTCAAGTCTATCGAGGACCCGAGACCACTCTTTGTATGCTAAACAATCAAAACCTACTGCATCTAACAGGGGATGAATTCTGAACATATAACATGATAGAGCTAAGTTCCAAACATATAAAAGATAGGCAACTCAACTAACTCATAAAGAAATCTAAGAAATTTAACATCTATTCCAATCCATAGTAATCCACAAAGCCTCAAAAATACAAGAACAATCTAAGTCGGGACATGCCTCCAACCATAGCCAAAAGAGTCCAAAAATAATAGTCCAAAACAAGTAAAACAAGAACAGGAAATGAGGGTCTTCTAAAGTATGAAAGCTCACCACTTTAAGATGACTCACGATCGATCCAGGAATCACCTAATTACTGTGCAGGGAAAAAAATGTCTTCATTCCCTGCATCGCATGGAGATACAATATTCGAATATGATTAGCAGGGTGAGCACTAGCATGTAAATTAGGGTAGGGATAAAAAATGCTAACTCGAAATTTAGTCCAAACTCAGTGTACATGTTCATATACATACATACATATATATATATATAAGATACTGGAATAGGGAACAAGGTTTAACATGATATTTAAAATCATTAACTTAGACTGTGTAGTTCTAACCGTCCTAAGGGCACCTACACAAGCTATATGGGTTTAGCTCCCTCTGCTAAAAGGGTCCCAGTACGTGTTAGTTGTACGAACTAAGAAAATATAAGTATGAGCCAAGTAATACCTCGACCCCAACCAATCCAATATATATATATATATATATATAGCAAACTATGTACACGGTCATAAAGACCCCCATAGAGGCAAACGTAGTTTCCAGTCCCTAGGACCTTCACTTTCCACGGCAAGCTACACAACCCCCTTTAAGCCCAACTAAAACAATTTTCACATAACTCATCCATTTAACCAAGAAATTATCCGTTAAGGCATCAATCACAGGTATTGTCATACCATTACGCTTGTAGGCTTATAATTATGCCATACCAATTTCATCAACCTGGGGGAATATCACGACCTTCTTTGTTTATTAAAACTAGATAGGGGAATGCCACGACCCTCTTTGTTCATTAAATCAAGTTTAAAATCAAAAAAAACATGGCCGATAGGGCTTCAAAACCTTTTTTATCCATTTAACCATTTATGTAATACAATAGTTTAGGGAAAATAAGCCAAATCCTGTGATTAACTATATTTTTGAAGCCAATTATGCAAGTGGGTTGAGGGAACACAATTTCTAAACCAATTCCAAAACCAAAATCATTAATTTGGGGGAATACCTCGGCCCCCTTCCTATTCACCATACCCATGCACCCCAACGAGTTTCAGAATACATAAATAAAATATGAACGTTTGCATTAAAACCATGGAAATTCAAATCAAGTAACAACCCTTCCAAAACCCCCAATCCAATTTAAAATCCCTATTCAAATCCACATGAAGAACCATTTAAACACATGTTTGAAGTAAAACAAGTTTAAGGGGGAGAGATGCATGCCTGAAAGTATCACAATTATGGAGAGAAATCGCCACTTGGAAGCTCTAGATGATCAACATTGAGAAACACTAGCTTGTTCTTGACTTAGAGATTTGCGAGTGTTTAAGACTTGTTTGATTTGATAAAGGATGAAAATAACCCCTTTTTGGTGTTTTATGGATGTGGGGTCTAAGTGGGGAAAGAAGGAATTGATCAAAGTGCCCTTAATAAAAACACTGAAAAGTTATCGCCCAGTTATTACGGGTTACCTTACGACTAGTAACTACTGACTACAAGTCATCCCCTTAACTCGTAGTCTGGGCCGTGTCTCAAGGCACCCCGACTGTTGACTTTACGAGTTATACTTATGACTCGTAGTCCATCCTTACTTCGTAGGATCCAATCATAGTCATGATAGAAACAAAGGGCTACTACACTGGTGAGACTATGAGTCCCACATTACGACTCGTAATGTCTCACCATGACTTGTTATATATTAATCATACTTAGCTCAAAAACTTTTGGGTAACACACTGGTCACCTTATGATTAGGATCCTACGACCCATAATGACACCTTACAATGCATAAGGTGAGAGTCATAATCTGGGTAGTACACTCGAAGTCAAGAATTTTTTTCAGAGGTAAAAATCTGGGGTGTTACAAATAGAGTGAGAGTTTCTTTCCAAACCTGGAAGAAGCTTAGTATATTAATAAAAAAACTGGCACTAACCGTCGAGCAACAACCGCTATTAAACTTAGAGGCGATTAGAACTTCTAGAATATGAGAAAACGTTTCCTACATTGAAGATGTTGATTCTCTTTCTCTTTCTCCTACCATATAAATAGCTTTCTCTATTGACATAATAGGTGTATGGAAAGGAACCCATAAAATACCTAATATGTAAGGCACCCTAAGCCCATACCCTTCTATTTTTCTAGAAGCTGCAACCCTCTAAATCCTTACAAGTGTTATAGCTCGCTCGCCATTAGTTGAGTAAAGGAATTAGTAGTTTGATAAATTGATAGACCCTAACTGTTGACTCAGTATGATACTTATTCCGAAAGCCCTCAAAAAGAGTGTGAGTGGGTCAGTTTTCAGTTCATGGGAGGGTGAAGCTATGTCATATTTCTATAAGATTCTAATATCTCGTTCATAGCTTTGTTACAGATGATACATAAGGAATCGTTTTATGGCGGTTCTTCATTCTAATGACCGACATATCTACGATTTTTTCTCCCAGATGAAGTAGAAGGCATTGGTTCGTAGAACCTGTAAAAAGGAGATGGTTGTGGTGCGAAGTACTCTTGTGCACCTACGTCATCCAGCTCGCGCGTAGAAGGTGGGGCTCATAATCTTTCAGGCCTGCTTTGGGGGCTTTTAGTATCGATATGAGTAGTGTGCGTATTCAAATATGTTCTCGCAGGGCCACAAGGAGTGTACACGGAGTTAGATAGAGCAAAAGAAAGTCATGTCAAGTTGATCCACCAATGCCTTATCTTTCTATTTATAAGCCTCAACCTACTTCAACTTTTCCAATTTGCCATAGAGGAACTACTTTCTGTGTTTGCGGCCGTTGCTGCTAACACAGAGAAAGGAGGAGGGAAGGATGTCGGACATCAAAGACTAGAGTATTCAAAAAACTAGAAGAGGTTCAATTCCTCTTTGATGTGGTTAAGGCAAAAGATAGATATCAGAGAGAAAATTCTAAGGTAAGACTAATTTTTTCTTAGGTCATCAGGTAAAGTTTAATAGTTCCAATCTAAACATACTAAATCAATTAGCTTATTACTATTGAAAAATTCAATTCATTTCTTGAAACTACTTCCTTGTGATCGAGATGAGGTAGATGTCTCCCAGCAGAGGGGCGAATCAAATCGGTGTTTCCTTAGGTAGCCAGCAACCTACAGTTATTCTTAAACTTCCATTCTTGGTAGAGAAGAAGCGAACAAAAGTATGCTCGCTTGTTGTCTTGTTCTCTATCGCTAACTGGGATCGCTGCCAAGTAGGTCAGATTGAAGCAAGATTTTTTTAGAACATATTCCTCATATTTAGGGACAAGGGGCGGAACTACCTCTTGATTTACTTACTGCAACCCAAGAAGAAAAAGTCGTCTAGGCGTTCCAGTTGCTCTGATCTCCCCTGCGCCTAGGACATTGTCTGGGCCAAGAGCCACAATTAGTTGTTGTTTCTAATTGTTTCTTATTTGGAAGAAATGAAGCTCCACCATGAGTCTAGGTATGGGTAATTTTAGGGGCTTCTTTATTTTCATTGAAGCAATCAACAATGATTTTGGAGTCAATTGTGAGTTTACGAGCTTGATGAAAGTAAAGTACATCCCAAGTAGGGCGAACTCAATGGAATTCATAATCCTTTCAATCTTCTCCTTATTTCCTTGATCGGGCAGCAGTGTTCTCACTTCCAGGAAGAGCCACATCTGGGGGTTGTCTAATATGTTTCTCATTAGTTGATACCTCAAGGGAATTTTTAGAACCAAAATGGAGTCATAAAGCTTTAATTACTGAATCACTTCCAAACAGTCTATTCCCAATTCATTTAGATATGATTCTAAATTCTGTTTCAAGAAAGATCTGACATAATTTTATACGAATATTGTCAGAGTAAAAATTGAAGTAAGTTCGATCGAACGAAAGTAAGGAAACTATTGCACATTCCCCCATTCGCCCCTTACTAATACAATAGAAGGTAAGGCAAAGTAAAAAAAGATGCTTTCTTGGTTACTTTTGTTTACAAGGAATATAATAAACATTAGTCATGAGTACTGTGTTACACTTTTTTTTCTTGGGTGAGGCTCGAGTAGCATTACTCGCAAGTATCGTGAGCAACTATTCTACATAAGCAAAACGAATAATAATGCCCAAAGTGGCCGAGTACACCCACACCTTGTATCATGACCTACCCAACCAACCAAGCAACCCCCAACAACCTTGTATCATGACCCACCCGACCCCCCCAACAACCTTGTAACATGACCCACACAAACTAAGGTTTAACAGCATGATTTTATGCATAAATATCATGACCATTTAAAGCACAAATTCCGTAAGTTATCTCCTTTCTAGAAACACCTTTCACATAAAATAAGACAAAAGGCGCAGGCGCGCAGCACATTATCATTGATGAATTAAACTTTTCATTTTTAAAAAAAGAACCAAAAAAATGACTTTTCATGTCCTTCAAAAAGTAGGATTCCCAAGTCCAGAAGTTGATTCAAGAATTAAAAAATAGTTGGACAAAAGAAACAACACTCATTTTCGAAATCTTTTTAAAGGCATTGCATGCATGAAAGCAACAGTCAACAGTGCTTTAGCTCCAATTACTTAAACAGAAAAGAGAGATTATGATTGAAATGAATTCTAATCTTTTGTCTATTAAATTCACCATGGTATAATCACATACCACTACACTGTCGAAATCCTGAGTGAACTGAAGCTACTACAGAGTCATCTGTAAAACAAAATTCTTGTACATTCCCTCGGAAATGATTTCCAATTGTAACACTAATATAACAAGTTGAACCCCCATGTTCTCTTACCAACTTCAACGAGGTTACAATATGTCAATAATCTACATGACATTCCCCTTTGGCATCGTTGAAAAGGCTGCTTCGGCTAAATCATGATTTCACACCTTACGGTGAATCTAGGCATCACCACGTGAGTGGCCATTTACTAGCAAAAATTGAAAAGCTAGGGCACGAAAGCCCAATTCCAACATGAGGATAAGAATGATGAATAACTCGCCATGCCTCGCCACTGTTTCTTGCATCACCATTTCTCAGTCTTCTTTCTGCTTAATATTCAAGGGATGAAAAATCAGCATTTTCAAATGAATTTTTTTCGAGAAAATGATCTACCAAAACAATTAAAACTCCTGCTGAGATGCATTGACAAATTTAAAAATGTTTCACCAAGAAAGAATAATGAAATAGGCAGTGAATTAAAACTACCACTATCATACAGAGCATCATTCTACGCTAGAAATACAATGTACTCCCTACGGCCTTCATTTATTTGATCAAATTCATATATGGGTATTTGAAAAAGATACAAGCAACTATCTCCAAGATCTAAATTTTACTTGCCATGATTACTATACACAGGTGTGAGGTTTTCTCCATTAATCTACCATTTTGACAAACCAAAACAACTTTTAATATAATTAAACAAAAACAAGTATCTTATAAGTGCTTCAGCTTCTACTCTGTCTTCAAACTGCAATTGTTAAGTGTGTAGTTGGAATGAAGGCAGCACCGGCTGATACTTTGTTTATCGTAGCATCTTTTGCCACAACTTTTCATAGTCAACGATCCCATAAAAACAAGTTAGAGAAACTAGGTGTCAAGGAATGTGCAGAAGCAGGCTCGACATAAATATAACAAGCAAAAATCAGCTAAACACAAGTAAAATACTATTGATTCTAATGAACTTCTACAAATCACAAATTTGATGCATCTTTGGAACCAACTAAAATATTACCTTTGATAATGCGGTGAAGACGGTCGATCAGGGGAAGACCGTTGCCCAGAGACTGCATGAAATCTCTGTTCCTCAATTGCTCCCTTTAGTCGACTTCTATCACCTGGCTGGGCTTGTTCATTTATACCTGAGAAGCCTACTGGACCTATAGACCCGAACTCAAGCTGTTCTCCATGTGAATTATAAGTAGAATTATGGTCAAATGGATAGAACATTACAACTGGAGGGACACCAGGTCCATTTGAAGATGCTGCACTTGGATTCATTGATGTTACAGGATACATGCCATACACCATATTCGGAGGAACACTTGGGCTTGAGTTTGCATGCAACGGACCATTTTGAGACTGATATGAAGAGAAGGAGTCGTGTCTATGAGAGGAGCTCCATGACCTGTCAGCTCGGCTCTCACTGGACACTGGACGATCCAATCTTGAGTTTAATTTCTCAGATTGGCTGCGGTTGTAATTGCGCCCACCAGCACGGGATTTTGAATTTCCATTCCAGTTTCCTTCTCTGTCACCATAGTTATCGTTTCTGTCATGGTTGTAATTCCCCCTTCTTGTACCAGGAGCATGCCGATCCCTGACTGAAGCCTTCTGAAGAAACAGTCAAATCACAAAAGGTAAATATCCACTAGAAATGCCAGTACTATACATCTTAGTAGAAAGGATTTTATACGGCAAAACACATGAGTGAGCACTGTGAACAGACATGTAATCTAGTTTCACCAACTAGGGAGACCAGACCAGGGTGCTATATCTGAGCTTCATGGGCATGGAATAGGCAAATGCTCATTGCACTCCTCAGCATCAATTGAAAGATAAAATAAAGCAAAGTGGGGTGAGGTTTTCCACTTACAAAAAACACTCTCTTAATACTCGGAACAAGCATAACTCTTCTCTTCTTAAATTAAGCAAATAACAAGTATAATACCCACATCCCACCAGTAATAGAAGCATCTCTTGGTAGTAATGTATAAATTGTTGCTTTAAAAGCAACTAGTGAAACATTGAGATGCATCTATTGATCTAAAAGTCATTCTTGGGGATCTGAAGAAGAAAAAATGCTAATAGACAAGTGAAGTCAAAAATGTGAATACCATATAATAATATCGCATTAATCTCTCTCCAACAACACCACCTAGGATCAAACATACAATGGAATAGAGCAATATCAATAAATAAACAGTTTTTTCGAGCAACTTTCTTACTGGATTTGGCAAATATGTTCCTGTCCCGCTACGATATCTCGGTATGTCATCCGCATAATGTTGAAACATATTGGGAGGTCTATTTGAAACAGACTGTAGCGGTGAAATGGGTAATACACGAGGACCATAGCTCATTAGCTGAGTAAAAAGGTTCATGTTGGCTGACAACGGTCTTCCAGGACCATCCCAAGGAAAACGACCCTGTAAGTATACAGGAGGTACCATAACAGGAGGAGGATAAACAAGAGGCCCAGGATGCCTTGGATTTTGGCAAAACCGTCCATATTGTAAATTTTGCCAATGACTAGCAAAGTCACTGTTAAGTATATCAGACCTATGTCCACCAGGTGCTTCTATAGAAGTAGCCCCTCTAATAGCACAGGAAGCATTTAGATTTTCAGTGTGATCAGAACCCTCAGATGGATCAAGGTTCTGGCCTGAATCACGATTATCATAGCATTCTTCTCTTCCAAATTGGCTGGTTGATGCATCAGGATATACTGGAAGCATTGTAAGAAAGGGAACTGGTGGTCCAGTGGGATAAAAGGCAATAACCCCAGAATTATCTGTCATTCTTTGCCGAGAACCAGGCCCTATGAGCATTGGTGCAATGGGTATTATAGGGTCAGATCCACTTGTCTGAGCACCTTCATATTCAGGCACATTATGCCTTGCAATGTGCATGGAAATAATAGATTGAGGTACTGAACTTCCCTCAGCCATTTCGGTACCCATGTTTGACACTGAGTTCCAATCCTGATCATCCTCCTCAGCTTGGTTAGAGATATTGTCAGACATCATCTTACCTTTTCCATAACCAGCAGTTGGCTCGGCAGCACCTGTTTTATTTCCCCGTCTTCCCCTTGTTGACTTTGTACTTTTAGAAGAAGAACCATCCCAAGAACTCTCGGAAGAGGTTTTGCTTCTCACAGAACTAGTGTGAGCAGAGGTTGAGAACCTTGAACTTGCCAATCTTTCTTCAGCATAAACATCGCTCATTCTGTTATCCTGAAACTGAATATCATCAGAATGTTCTTCCTTGATCGGCCCACATTTTTCCTTTGTTTGCTTCTGCTGAGCTCTAGCACTGGAGCTACTCACCCAAGAGGAAGGAACAAAATCAAAACCTGACTGGACTGCATGTGGCTTATGATCACATTGAGGCGCTTCATAATTTCCATTTTCTGGGCCAAATCCAATGTTGGAACCTGAATCTGGCTCGTGCCAGATATCTTTGTTCACCTCACCTGAGTTCATATCCATAGAACTAAAGTTTTCACTATTCCGATCAATTGTATCTTCGGATGTTGGACTCAAGCCAGGGCCTGGGAAGTAATGATTTAAGTGGGGCGATATCATACCATGAGGAAATTGTATATTGGAAAATGCAGGATCAATCACAGGAAAATTAGCTGAAACTAATCCCGGAAAATTTCGTTGATTATATCCCATAGAAGCCAGAACGGAAGGTGAGATAGGGAAAGGCAGTTGAGCTGAAGCCCAATTAAATGGCAAATGAACTTGACCATTAAAACCATGAAGTGAATTAGATGCCATCAGGTTTACAAGATCTTGCTCATCCTGATGCATCATCCCCCGTGTACCAGTGAATGAAAGCTCTTCACTCGGAGCATCTAAACCCGCATCTTGGTTAAAGCTATTTGATCTACTGTTGGAGTCAGAGACGGCATCAAGACTTTGATGAGAGGGAAAATGTCTGATAGATGAAGTATCATTATTTAGAGATCGATCGCTCTGGCTTGCTAAATTTTCAGATCCTTGATTCTTCCTCCAGTTCCTGCCATCCTGCCTCAATGGAATAGGTTGCATTTTTGCAGTCTCCGGAGCATTGCCACGCTTTCCTTGAGAAGTAACTTCACCATATGTGTCAGTTAGCTCAGGACTAGACCGTGTTCTAGAAAAGACAATCTTACCCTGTATATCATTTGCTGTTTGATCAGACCTCAAATTTCTCTGATTTTTATCGGAACGTACAGCCTGAGAGGAAGTGAACTCCTTTTTCGCTTGATCAAACGCCCTTGAGGTGTTCAAATTTCCATAGCTCTTTTGGCTCTCGGTGTATGAGGATTGAGCTAAATCATTCATTCTAGAGAAGCTTCCAGCTGAATGATTACCATGTTGAGAGGAAACAATCCGTGATACAGTTCCTTCCACCTCAACATCATGACCAGAAGATTTTTCATTTACCTTTTTTTGCTCACTAGAGTGGACCCTTAAGTACTCGGAGTCGGGAAGGTCATCCATTGTTGACAGTCTGGGGCAAAACTCAGCTCCAGGTGCATCTGGCCTCTGACCACTGCCGTGCCTGTCCCATGTATTCATAAAGAACTGATTTACTTCATGAATGAGATTTTCTTCAGGGCAGTCCAGTAATCTTGCCAGCTTTTTGGCACCAAATCCAAATGCACTCCGTATCCTATAGAAGTTACCTGCCAAGAACACACAACATATCCACATGAAGCAGCACAAGAAATCACACTAAGAACCCATTTTCGGGGAAAAGTATTAAGAACCATACAAGTGGGCCTTTTAGAACTAAGTGATGCTGTCTATAACACTACACGATGATAAATAGTCTCATAAAATTGCCTCGAGAGGTTCAACATTCATCATTAGTCAATAGAAGTTTGCCCAAGGCAACAAGCAATAGAATTTTAACTTTTTGTTCTTCAGAGGCACCAAAACAAACATTTTTTTTGAGATCTACATTGCATTACATGGAGCACACCAAACTCATACGAAGCCAAAATAGTACCAATAGTGCCTGAGACATTTATACAAAAATCATTGAGAGGAAGTAACAAAGAAGGTGGAAGAAAATTGATTTCCAGCACCCCCACCCCACCCAAAACAAAAACAAAGAAGCTTCTGAACACATCTTAGCTATTCATTAGCATCCAGAACCGGCAGGTGTAAACAGCAAGAAGAACAACAACAACAACAACAAACCCAGTGTATTCCCACCTAGTGGGGTCTGGGGGTGTAAGATGTACGCAGTCCATACCTCTACCTCTAAAGAAGTAGAAAGACTGTTTCCGATAGACCCCCGGCTCAAGGCACGAGATACCACACAAACACATAGTAAAACACAGAAGCAGATTACATAACATAACATAAATACGGCACCCATAAGTAATATAAAACAGAGGAAAGCAGAGGAAAACACACAGATTCGTAATAAAACATGGAACACGGAACACGGAATCATAACAGGAATAAAACCCCCACCAAGTAATTCCCTACACTAGTGACCCAAACTGGCCCTAGTCCTCTGCCCTAATTCGCGTCCTCCAGACCTTCCTATCTAGGGTCATGTCCTCGGTGAGCTGTAACTGCTCCATGTCCCGCCTAATCACCTCACCCCAGTACTTCTTCGGCCTACCCCTACCCCGCCTAAAACCATCCAACGCTAGCCTCTCACACCTACGGACCGGGGCATCCATGCCCCTCCTCTTCACGTGTCCGAACCATCTCAATCGGGCTTCCCGCATCTTGCACTCCACTGAAGTCACACCAACCTTCTCCCGGATAGTCTCATTCCGAACTCTATCCCCTCTAGTCAGCCCACACATCCAGCGCAACATCCGCATTTCTGCCACCGTCATTTTTTGGATGTGGGAGTTCTTAACTGGCCAACACTCCGCTCCATACAACAAGGCCGGACGGACTACCACCCTGTAGAATTTGCCTTTAAGCTTGGGTGGCACCTTCTTATCACACAGCACCCCCGACGCGAGCTTCCACTTCATCCATCCCGCCCCAATACGGTGCGAGACATCCTCGTCAATCTCACCGTTACTCTGGATCACGGACCCAAGATACTTGAAATTATCCCTCTTACATACCTCCTGTGCTTCCAGCTTCACTACTACCTCATTCTCCCGCCTCACGTCATTAAACTTGCATTCCACATACTCTGTCTTGCTTCTGCTCACCCTGAACCCTTTAGACTCAAGAGTTTGCCTCCACACCTCTAATTTGTCATTCACACCCCCTCGAGTCTCATCTATCAGAACTACATCGTCTGCAAAAAGCATACACCACGGCACCTCCCCTTGAATACGCCGCGTCAACACATCCATCACTAACGCAAACAAAAAGGGACTAAGAGTAGATCCCTGATGCAATCCTGTCAGGACAGTGAAATGCTCTGAGTCTCCTCCCGCCGTCCTCACCTGGGTTTTCGCCCCATCATACATATCCTTAATTGCTCTGATATATGCCAGCGGTACTCCACTCACCTCCAAGCATCTCCAAAGCACCTTCCTGGGGACTTTGTCGTAAGCCTTCTCCAGGTCGATAAACACCATGTGCAGATCCTTCTTCCTTTCCCTATACTGCTCCACCAACCTCCGTACCAGGTGGATTGCCTCCGTCGTCGAGCAGCCCGGTATAAATCCAAACTGGTTTTCCGAAATAGACACTATCCGTCTCAGCCTCACCTCGACCACTCTCTCCCAGATCTTCATAGAGTGACTCAATAACTTAATCCCCCTATAGTTATTGCAACTCTGAATGTCCTCCTTATTCTTATAGAGAGGGATCATGGTACTCCACCTCCAAGCCTCGGGCATCTTTGCCGTCCTGAAGATTTCATTAAACAATCCAGTCAACCACCTTACACCAGCCTCTCCAACGAACTTCCAAAACTCCACCGGTATCTCATCCGGCCCCGTCGCCCTACCCCTTCGCATCCTGCGAACAGCCTGTCTAACCCCTTCTACCTTAAAACGTCTACAATAGCTAAAATCCCGACACTCCTCTGAGTGTTCCAGTTCCCCTAACACAATAGCTCTATCCCCTTCGTCATTCAAGAGCCTATGAAAGTACGACTGCCATCTATTCTTAATGTGGCCGTCCTCCACCAACACTCTACCGTCCTCCCCCTTAATGCACCTCACCTGATCGAGGTCACGACCCTTCCTCTCCCTAGCCTTAGCGCGTCTAAACAACTTTTTCTCTCCTCCTTTCCCCTGTAACCCTGCATACAAGCTCTCAAAAGCGGCCGTCTTAGCTGCCGTGACTGCTGACTTAGCCTCCTTCCTCGCTAGCTTGTACTCTTTCCTGTTTACCTGCTTCTCCTCTTCGTCCTTACTCTCCACCAACTTAGCATACGCCCCTTTCTTGGTCCCCACTTTCTTCTCCACCTCTTCATTCCACCACCAATCCCCCCGATGGTGCCCGGCCCGACCCCTAGAAACACCCAACACCTCACTTGCATTCTCCCTGATGCACTTTGCCGCCCTGTCCCACATACTATCCACGTCCCCCCACCACTCCCACACCCCCATTCCCGCCAACCTCTCCCCTATCTCTCACACATTCACTGGCGTCAGGCCGCCCCACTTAATTCTAGGTCTACACTCCTTACTCCTCCTCTTTCTATTCTTCTTTATACCCAAATCCATAACCAAGAGCCTATGCTGGGTCGAAAGATTCTCACTCGGGATGACTTTACAGTCCTTACACAACACCCTATCCCCTTTCCTAAGCAACAAAAAGTCAATCTGGGTCCTGGCTATCGCGCTTCGAAGGTGATCAGGTGCTCGTCCTTCTTCGGGAAGCCCGAGTTCACCACCACCAACCCAAAGGACCTCGCAAACAGCAAGAAGAACAATACAAAAATATAAATATCAACAATTGAGCATTGAACATAGATTTCACTAACATCAAACTGAAAGAGAAAGATTTTTCCTTTTTGATTGGTCTAATAGAAATGACTTCTATAAACCAAGAAAAATGAAATCAAGAGAAAAAATGAATTGCAACTAAATTTAAGTAAATCCTCATAAGGAAAGATCCCACATGCATACATAAAATTATAACAACAGAAACTACTTTGAACAACAAAAAATAACTGATGTCATTAAAAACTTTCAAAGCTTGAGTACCTTTACTCACACTGCGGCCAAGGTTGTTGTTTACTCGTAAAGGATCAATCACGTTAAAATATTTAGACACAAACGGTTGTCCTTGGCTTTCCTGGCCGCCAGGGAAAACAGCATATACAGAGCTACAGGCATCAAGAAACAATTTGCTGAGGAGCAATTCTCCACTATCTTTTCGAGGAGGTTCCGCTGCATGTTCCAACTACACTTAAGCTAACAAATAAACTCACATCAAAGTACAAGGAAAACAGAACTAAAAGTGACTCTTCTACATATCTTTACCAGTGACATCAGGAAGTGAACTAATTGGCACAGGCCCCCACAAGCTAACACAAAAGTTGTCCCAATCAAAGTTGCTGAAGAACTCCAAGAAGCGATAAAGAACCTGCAAGTATAAAATACAAGCCTTTTTTGAGAATGAAGTATAAAATACAAAACTTTAAAGGATAGAAATTCACACTAAGAACCAAAAAATAAAAGAAAGAGAGAGAAAAAGTAAAAGTTGCAACTTAGTAACCTCTAGAGGCCCAACAAACGAATTGTTGAACATGTGAAATATATAAAGAACTAAGGTCTCCAAGGCATAAGTTGAAATAAGACCATGATGAGCACCCAATAAACGGCTCTCATAATAACACCACGCCTTAATTAAAATAATGCTGCGCTTGAATAAATGATTCTGGTCTATCAGGTGATCGACCTACAACAGACGAACAAGTACAGATTTCATTTCCTTTTATTTTTTTGGAAACTGAAAATAAAATGGTACATTAACGTTATGACCATATCATCAAATATCAGATTTTTTTTCCATTGTAAGAAGAAACTGCATACCTCCTCAAGGAAGCAAAGGGTACACAAACCCCCTAGCTGATTGAAAGATATGTCAACCACGATATTTTCAACTAAACATTTTATTAGCTTCACCTGCAATAGAAAGGGGAAGAGAACAATGAAAAGTGAGTGCACAAAAATAAAAGAATATTAATGATTATGGTGCATAGGAATACAAATGAAGAAATGTAAAGTATAACACCCAAGAACTTAAGCAGCATTTGCCTTCTCCAAGTATAATAATAAGACATCAATATATAAATAAATTATTGATTATTCATGTTAAAATATTAGCTTCAAATCCAAATGACATTTCAATAACTCAAATTAAAAAGCCACTTCCTCAACACTACTATATCCTCATTAACAAAGTTCAATCCCAGGAAAAAACGTAAACTACAACAACCTACCCAGTGTAATAGTGTAATCCCCCAACTGGGGTTTGGGGAGGGTAGGAGGTACACATACCTTACACCTATCTTTCTAGGGTAGAAAGGTAGTTCCCGATAGACCATCTGAAGGTAAAAGTGTAAAGTGAGGGCAATAACTCAAAACTTGCAAAAACATGGCGGCAACCAATATGCCATCCCCATGCGAAAATCCCGAAGGTGCAAGAAATAGCATATGTAGTGCCAGGTGTTACCAAAAATATGAAGCTTACATCACTTAAAAAAAGATAACATTTAAAGACCCAATTGGAAAGATCTACACCATTAGGATACAATAACTGCAACTGCAGGATAAAGAAGCCCTCCAGCAAGCTCAAGAGGATCCCATTGACAGCTTTAGACAAACAGAACAAGGGGAAAAAGAAGACATCCTTAAACCAGCGCTTAGATAAATAACAACATTTCAACTGAAATCTTATAACATACTTTTTTTATCAGCCATCTCTCATCATTCTTAAACCAATGGACTAAGCCTATGAAGGAATATCAGTTTTTATTTTCTTGCTTTTGATATTGAAAACCCAACCAAGAGATAAATATGACATGCTAATTAGCAATCAGGCAATACAGATGAGTCTCAAATAAATGCAAGAGAAAAATGCTTCATTAAATTTACAACTCTATCATATGAGATCCAAAGGGAGTAACAGACAAGACATTTGACCACTGAAATATGTCTTGATGAATGGTACTAGGAAAAACTTCTAGGATGAGCCCTTCTCAAAGAGGTACACTTTCATTGGGAGCACAGTGTACCCCAATTTTACAGCGAACTTCAATTCCTCGCTAAAGTAAACCCCTACAAACATACCAATCGGGAAGATCAGACTAGACATTTTTGAAGTCGGAAGCAGGTCAGAATTCCAGCTTCCTCTATTTAGTTAGGAAAGCGAGAAGTCATGATACTTAGTTAACACACACTGACAACTGAGTGTGGCATCCAACGCAATGAAACCATCAGTTAATGACGTGTTCGTTGCCAAGGTAGATCTTTTTCTTTGCCTTACAAGATATTGCGTATAAAGAGAAACACAATCAGTCCTCCTGGGCGGCCGAGAGTGTTATGTAAAAAGGACCAAGGAGGATCCTATCCTAAAGGAGGAGGAATGTAATTAATAATCCAGAGGGAATCCTGATATTGAGTGAACCTCAATGATATGCCAGCCTGGAGTTAGTTCTTCCTGTGGACAGCTCTTTTTTAAAACCTAATCTAGGCATTAATAATATAAAACCATCACGCTAAAGAAAGATATATGAACAAGTTCTTCCTGTGGATAGCTCTTTTTTTAAGACCTAATCTAGGCATTAATAATATAAAACCATCACGCAAAAGAAAGATATATGAACAAGGCAATCAATTCTTTGACTTTCTGTTAACAAATTAAAAAGGGAAAGAGGAAATTCTTTTAGAATGACATTTGCTTTTATTCTTAAAGGTCAGAAGAAAATGAGAACATATAGATATCATGGTATACTTCATTTTCTTTATGAAATTCCTTTAAGGCCCAAAGAATGCAGATACCATTCAGGTCCAAAATAAACAACGAAGAAACTACTTTCACCAATCTATTGTTCTCAAAATTGGATGAAACCTGAACAAAGCTCTCTAAATGGAGCGATGCTCCAACATACTCTAACTCTGTCAGCAGAGTGTAATTCCAATCACTGCAGAAAAGAAAACCTACACACGTCACCTGCTTTTTCCTACTATGCTCTGATGCAACAAAACTAAGAGCACAACAACGACAACATACCAAGTGTAATCCAACAAATGGGGTCTGGGGAGGGTGGTGCATACGCAGCCTTACCCCCACCTTGTGAATAGAGAGGCTTTTTCCAATAGACCCTCAGTAACAAAACTAAGAGCACATTTAATGCAAATTCTAAATTAAATGGGGGTTGTGTAGAAGACATACTTCAGCTTGAATGTACTGAACCTCCTTGACACGGAATTCAGCATTTTCATTTTTCTCCTCCTCCTCTAACATATCCCGGACTTGATAAGCCCATGTATCTTTCAAAGTTTGGTTATTACAGAAGGCAGTTAAATCAATGTCCCCATCAGGAAGATAAGTCTTCAAGGGTACTGAACCAAAAGTGAAAACCTGGAAGAGTAAGGTGATCAAAAAGATTAGCAGCAAAAAGCCGCGCATTACCAAGCCAGAACATAATGCCTGCATATTATGTTTTCTTTCAGTAATAACAGTAAGAGGATGAAGTTTGTATGGCAACTCTAAGTAATTCTTTCTTTACCAAAGAAAGCTTACACCAATGAAAGACCGTCAACTGCATCACAAACACTAATGCTGAATTCACTTTATGACCATAAAAATAATCACTTTCCCTGGTCAATGAGATACAACTATGTTCATCATGCTATACCCTGTCAATCATTCATGATGACTCCGTGTTTTATTGATTGCATCGCTAAATTTTTAACCACTCCAAACCAGCAGTCCACTTAGCACTTCTTTTCAACCACCTCCACTACATACATTTCCATTTCCGATGGTATAATTTGCTAAGAAAAGCAGACTAATTCACTCTATAATTTGAACAACATATTAATTCATTTCAAAAGTTAACATAAATTTATTGTGGCCATAGTTTCAACCAGTGTACACCGATGCGCGAAAGTCATTGAGAATTCATTTTTACATTATCACAATAGAGCAGCCAAACAATGCATATGAAACTTCTATACAACTATTGTTATCAGAATGCGGCCACACAAGCAACAATAGGAAATTTCAAGACAACCTGACAAGGAAAGCACTTCATGATGAGCCGCTGAACGTAATCAGCAACAGAATTTCTCCGTTCCTCAGATGGCCGATTAGGCTGAATACAACCAACTAACTCAGCAATTCTTTCCTCAGCCCGTAACCATCTTTCCGAGCCAAGAACTCGGATCATTGGTTCTGCATTGGGCACTAACCCATTCGGCAATAGCCCACTTGGCTCTGCCCATCCCTCATGTTCTCCCATACAATACTAACTTGTTAACCCACTAAATAACTTAAATTTGTTCTCTTTTTCACCTCTTATGAAATCCAATATCTATCTATCTGCTAAACTAACTCCACTTAAGCAAGGTAGCCAATAATACTACAATTTAAATTACAATAAAAAAATCCAATAATCAAAAATTTAACAAGAATCCCTAAAAGGGTATACTTTATATGAAACAAAAAAAACAATTTCCAACCCCCAAATAAAGGAAACCCTAAATTTTGATAGCACTTCTTGATCAAGATTCAAATGGAGATTGGACTAAATAAAGAAACCCCAAAAATGAAAACTTTACGTATATATAATAAAAATTAAAATTAAAAAAAATAAAACAAAAAAAACACAGAAGCTTCTTCTTGTTACTATATAAGAAAGATGATAATTTTCATTTCAACAAGATTATCAGGATCTTGAAAATCCAGATAAGAAAAATGGTAAGTATATTTCAAGAAAATGGGTAAGGGAAATGGCAAGTGTGTGTTTGTGTGCGTGAGAGAGAATCAGAATTTCAAGAAAAATGGAGGAATTGGCATTGACGTATTTGAAGATGGTAAGGGGATTTTTTCTTTTTGTGTATGTATATGTTGTTTGTTCTGGAAAAATAATTGGTGAAAAGAAGACATGTTTTTATTTCCTTTTTTACTTTTTTTGTATTCTGTGGTTTTTTCCCTCAAGACTTTCAATCTCCAACTGAAATGAAATGGGGATGTGAATATTTTGGCTAATGATAAAGTAATAATTAAATTACCAAAAAAGGATTATGTATATCTAATTAACTTATCCAAAAATATAAGGTAACTTAAATTATATAACTTTTAAATACAAAAATTTTATTTTTTAAAAATTTATGTTCAAATTTGCATACAAATATTAAATGGTTATTTTGACTCTCTTATTCCAAATTAAGTCAAGGAATTTAAAATAGAATGCGTAACTAAATTTCAAATAACCACTAGAATCATTGATATACTGTTTTTAGTGTGTGTATATTCAATTAAATTCCATTTATTTATTGCGAAGAAAATTTTCCAGATTTGTCTATACACTTTTAGGCCATCAAATCTGCAGGTGCCGTTTGTTGAGTTTTTGTGCCCTAACCTAGAGCAGTAAACTAGCCGGTGATTTTTTGTTTTTTCACCTTCATTAAAAAAACGGAAAAGATAAAAAGTATAACGGTACAAATATACTTTTGTCATATTTTGAATACAAATATATTCTTATCGTTAATAAAAAAATATAAATATATCTTCAAATTTTAATAAATAGTATAAATATACCCTCATCATACTTTGAATACAAATATATTTTTACCATTAAAGAAAACGTACAAATATACCCTTCTCATTAACGACGGGACACGTGTCAGTATCGTATTGGTTGGCCTTTTTTAAATTTATCTTATCTATGAATAATTTAATCTATCCTAAATTATAATTCATACCTGATCCAAATAACTCGACCTGACCAGTGTAATAGAGAAGCTTCAAGAGACATATCACGTGTCTCTATTCACGCGTGTTTCTTTTTTCCATCTCTCACACTCACACTCTCTCACTAACCCAAAAAATCCTAACAAATGCATCAGTTCGATTCATATTTCGATCCATCTACCATCTAGAATCGAGTAGATATTTGTTTGATATTGTGATGTTGTTTAATGTTTTGATGTTAGATTAATATTCTGATGTTGTTTAATGTTCCTCATGAATGACTGTTGATTGTTTTTTTTTTAATTCATGAGTGTCTGTGAATCAAAAATTATTTCTAATTCATGGTTATCTTTACCTGCTTTAAATTCATTGTTACACTATTGTTCACCAACTTCAAAGAGTGAACAAGAAGACAACATTTTAAGAACAAAAACATGAGAAAAACTTACAAGTTTGGACATTCCTCAGTCAAACCAAGGTCCTCATTGTATCACAGGTCGGATCGGGTTATTTGGACAGGATATGAATTATAATTTAGGATGGATGCAATTATTCACAGATAAAATAAATTTAAAAAGGTCAATCAATATAATGCTGACATGTGTCCCGCCATTAATGAGAAGGGTATATTTATACCTTTTCGTTAACGACAAGGGTATATTTATACCCAAAGTATAATGTAGGGTATATTTGTACCATTTCTTAAAGTTTAGGGGTATATTTGTACTTTTCATTAACTGCAAAGGTATATCTGTGCCCAAAATATGATGTATGATATATTTATACCATTTATTAAAATTCAGAGGTATATTTGTACCTTTTCTGATTTAAAAAATGAAATACTAATCTTTTTATAGAATAAGTATATTTTTGTTCATCTATACTTAAAATATTTTTAAATTTTTCATGTTTATTTATCTCTCAACGTCTATTTTTTTTTTTTTATTTTTTCTTGTTTTAATTCATTTATCTCAATCTTTTTTTATTATTATTATTTTCATTTTTTTCTCAAATATTATTTATTTTTCATTTCTCTTTTTTTCTATAATTCATTTCTCTCAACCTTTATTTTTTATTATTATCATTTCTTTTCTTTTTTTCAAACTTTATTTTTTTCCTTCTCATTTTCATTTTTCTCAATATTTATTTTTTTATTCTTCTTTTTTAATTTCTTTTTTCTTAACCTTACTTTGTTCCTTTTTATTTCTCAATCTTTTTTTTTCTTTTCCCTTTTTTTTCTTTTCTTCTCAATTTTTATTATTTATTGTTAAGAAAATTGGATAATCCGCAAAGGTTCTTCTCTCTTTGATGTCGAAGTAAATTTAAAGGTGTAACTTATTGTTTGGAAGTCCTTTTGGATAAGTCTTGTCTTTAAGGCAAAAGTTATAGAAATATCAAAAATCAAGACGCAATGTGGTAGTGTCAAATCTTGTTTGTGAGCAAAGCTTGTTGTTTGAAAATCCATGAATTAAGTCTTGTCTTTAGGGCAAGAGTTATAGAACATCTCATTAATCAAGACACAGTGTAGTAGTGTGACTTGCCAATGGATCTTAACTTATTTTTTGGGGAGGTTCTTGAGCTAAGACTTGTTTTAGTGGCAAGACTAATAGAGCATCCATAAACCAAGACACAATGTGATAGTGTCAATTCTTGCCCATGGGGCGTAACTTGTTGTATGAAAGTTCCCGGGCTAAGTTTTGCCTCTAAGAGAAGATTTATAGAACGTCTCATAAATCAAAACACAATGTGGTAGTGTCAACTTTTGCCCATAGGGCGTAACTTGTTGTTTGAAAGTCCTTGGACTAAGTCATGCCTCTAAGGTAAGAGTTATAGAACATCTCGTGAATCAAGACATAATGAAATAGTGTCAACTCTTACCATGAGACACAACTTGATGTTTGAAAGTTCTTGATTTATAGAACATCTCATAAATCAAGACACAATATGGTAGTGTCAACTCTTGCTCATAAGGCATAACTTATTATTTAAAAGTCTTTAGTTAAGTATGGTCTCTAAGGCAAGAGTTATAGAACATCTTATAAATCAAAACTCTTACCTATAGGGCGTAACTATATAAGATGCGCATAAAAATTGTATCATTTTTGTATGAAAAATGTATATCTATCATTGACTTTTTTAAAAAAATTAAAATTCTACTCTACAATTATTGTTCTTTTAGTCTGTGATGCCTTTTTTTTTCTAAAAAAAGGTTGAAAATATGTATTGATTTCTTTTTTCTTTTTAGTGGTTTTTGGAAAAATATTATTTTAATATTTAATTGATAAGAAAGAGCAACAATCAAAGAGTAGATTTTTTTTTTTGGTTAAAAAAAGGAGTCACAAAGAAAAGGCATAAAAAGATGCAGTTAAAGAAGTTTGGAAGAAAAATAGTAGCTTAAACATAGGAAAAAAAACTTATTACCCAAAAAAAAAAAGGAAAAAAAAATAATTCTCTTTCTCTTATATAATAAGAGACAGTTGAGGAGCTTCCTGTCGTCTCCCTTGCGGACATTCACCTGCTTACTTCGTAATTTTACTATATCACTCCTAATTAATTATTATATATTATTTATATATTAAAAAAATTAATAATATTTAATTAAAAAATAAAATAAATATTTATGACATGTCTGTTTCAACTGCTTCAACCGTAATTTTACTATGTCACCCCTAATTAATTATTATAAGTCGTTTAAATATTAAAAGTTAATAATTGTAGACACCTAATTTTTGACCCTTCCGTAGCTTTTATCTTTTTTTAGTACCAAAAATTTATTTTTTGTCTAATGTTTATTTTAACTTTGATTTTTATTTTTATAGGTTTTATTTGAAAAATAAATAAATAAAATCACATTTTGGAAATTTTTTTTATTTTTTTTAGAATAATACGAAAAATGTTAAAAATGTATTTTTCTTTTAATTTTAATAAATAGGATAGTAGTTTTAGTATTATCTTAATTATATTATTTTAGGCTATTTATAATTTTTCGTTGTATTTTTCTTAAATATGAAAATTAATTAGCAAATCTACTTTTATTATTATTATTATTTTTATTTTTATTATTTTATATAGTTTAAATTAAAAAAAAAAGAATCCTTATCCACTCCCAACCTCCCTACCTATCTACAACCCACTCTCCCTCAACTGCCCCCACATCCCTCTTTTAAGGGGTAACTTCTCAAACTCCCCGAAATACGTACATCATACAGAGAGAAAGAAAACATTATCACACTAACATAGAGTAGAAAAAGGAACAAACAGAAAAACACTGACAGAGAGAGAAAAAAAACATACATTAAAAGAGAGATATCAGAAGGAAAAAAGGGCAGAGAGAAGAAAAAAGCAGTAGAAGTAAGAAGGAGAAAAAAAAAGTAAAGGGGGACGACTTGAGTTTTAAATTGAGTTTCGTATTTTCGTTCGCGTTTTCGATAATTGAGTTTTGTTCTTGTAGTCAAGTAAAATTGTCACACAGGTTCTTATTTGATTCTGTGCTTTTTATTTTACGAAGTTTGTTGCAAATTACATCATAAATAAAGTCATTTAGTGATTTTCTTAGATTATTAAGTATGTGTGATTGTTGTAGTGCCATGTTTATTTGTATGACTATTCAAATTAATGTTTGTCGGTTGTTGATTATTCATTAAACCTGATTCCAAATGTTGAGATATTCCTCTAGAGTATAAGATGATTTGGTTTCAAAGAACATAAAATAGAAGAGAAAGAGGAAAAGGAAAAATAGTCACACACAAAATACACTGCATACACCATTTACACAAGCTTACAGAATTCATCTTCTCCATTCACTCAATAGACACACCTCACCCAATAATTCATGCACATAGAATAAAATGATTGACGGAAAGCCAGTAAAGAAAAATCTGATAAGAAGAGACAAAGTTAGAGAGAGAGAGAGAGATTGAGAGAAATAAATAGGAAGAGAAAAATAAGGTTTAGGGCCCAGATTTTCTGGCGACATAGCAGCAAAACATCATCGAAAAACGATCGAAAAACACCCTCTAGTTAATCCTTTGTAAATGTTCCAGCGAAATCGTCACCAAAATTTTGCTAAAAGCGTCGACCAGTTTGAAATTGGTAGAGACTTAAAATCAATAACCGAAATCGACCTTCCATCGATATACATCAGAAAATCATCAAATCCGACCCTATGGTAGACTCCGGAGATAACACACCAGAAAATCGCCAAGGCGCAGTCCAACCGACCCTTTTTCGATGAATGTCCATTGAAATACCCCTTTTTTCAGCCAACCAACCCACCGCCGGTTTTGACTCGAAACCTCTTTACCACTAGCGAAACTCACCGGTAATCCACCTATCCTGTCCCTTTTTTTCGTCACCAGGACCGGCGATGCCGACTACCAATAATAACTTCAGCACTGTCCCCTCTCCCCTCTATTCACTGGCCACCAAAACCAGTGGGACAACGACCCCTAACCCCCCTACCCCCTTTCTCTCTTCATTGGCCACCGATGGTAAGTCTACGATAGTGAATTTTTGTGTTGGTGTGAAATTTATCTTGTAAGAATTGGCACCACCATTTAGGGAGATTCTTGAAAAGGGTGTTGATGAAAACTTGTGATTTGGGAGAAGGGGATGATTTCTTAACCCCAAAAGCAATTGCCAATCGAAGAAAAACAAAGGGTTTCGAGTTTTGCAATTTCTGTTTTAGTTTGCTCAGTATTTTGGCAGATTTTTGTTCAGATAAATTATGAGAGCCTCGTGTTTGTAGATCTCCTAGTGCTTCGGGGTTTGCAGTAATTTAAAGAAAATGATTTTGGAAGATCATAATAAAATTAGTATAATATGATTAATTTTTTTTATGTATTTGTATTATTTTATTATTATTTTATTTTATTTCTATTTTATTATCATTAATAAATCTTGATAATTGTTTTGTTAAATTAATTAATCGCTTTAAATGAATTTTGTTCAAGTTAATGTTAAAGTAAGGTGAAATTTCGAGTAGGCAAGCTTTTGAACGTTAGGCAAATATAGGATAAATAAATCTTGTCTCGATTAAGAATGCGGCGTACGCATCTTTTTGATATATTTTAAAAATAATTCAAGGATGCAATAGTGCACCTTGGCAAATATTTTAAAAAAATAATTTTCCACCAATTTAATACAAGGGTTAAAAATAATTTTAGTATAATAAAAGTGAGCGAACCTAGGCCTTAAAATAATAGTGTAAGTCAAGATAAGTCAATAAAAGAGACCGTGCTAGAACCATGACACTCGAGGGGTGCCTCACATCTTCCCCCCGGTCAATAGAATTTCTTATCCGGTCTTCTGTTTTTGCAGACCATAATAAAGAATTTTTTTTATTTGATTAGGGATTCCAAAAAGTGACTTGGAATACCATAACTCAATTCCAAGTGGCGACTCTGAAAATAAATAATATAATCTCTATTTCAAAACTATCACTTTAATTAAGAAAACCCTTCGAGCCTCTGGGCAAAAAAAGGGTGTGACATCTCCGATGATTCTGCTAGGGAACGAACCAGAATTCAAACTTTGGATATTGACTTTTACTTGCTTTAGTTATTGTTTATATTGTGTTTGTTGGCCTAATGTGCTACTTGTCTCTTATTTATTGCTTTGATATTGTTGAACTGTATTATAAATTATCTTTTCTCACGCACCTGCTCTGAGTCTATGAAAATATGATAGAAGGAATACATAGTATGCATCCTATCTTCTTTTTGAGATAGCTGGAGTGTCAAGGCACCTGGTGAAATATTATTAGTCACACATGTTAGGCGGGGTTTGGATCCACAATGAGGGTAGAGTAGCACTGCTACCGAACAAGTTGTCTATTCCCAACTTGAGTGTCCGCTCAAGTAAGCCAGTCTAGACACATATCTCTATTAAGCTAAACTTAGTAGAACTGAAACTCAGAATCTGGTTATCCCTATTAGGTTTCTCTTTATTTACATCATGTGCATTTTACTTAGCGAGACTCGGCACAGGGGTCAGGTCTGTCTAAGACAGGTGTCCCTTTTTATAATGACCAACATGTGCATCCTACGTTCTCTTTGACATTTATTTGGAAGGCCATTTGATTGTTGAACGACTTTAAGCAACTTGGTAAAACGCAAGAGAGTATTTTATCCTCAAATTTAACAAATCATTTTTCAAAGAAATTAAAAAATTCATATACTTTTTAAGGTCTTCATGAACTCCGAGGGTATGATTCTCACTCTTTAGTGAGATACATAGGAAATCCTTCCCAGGATATGACCATGTCTTTTAAAAATTATTCACAAATTTATTTAGGGATATTTTTGAAAAAAAAATGAATGAAAAAATGACTATTTTCATTAGTATTATTATTTTATCTTACTTTTCTCCTTTTTTTTTCTTATTCTCAAATTTAATTTTAATACATATCTTAATAGCCCCGAACCTTTAGGGGTCGTGAGCTAAGTTTTGATAAATTAATAAAACATGTAAATACATAGTTTAATAGTCCTGAACCTTTAGGGGTTGTGAGGATGAGTTTTTCACAACATCGTATACAAAATAATTATTTTCTTTTCGTTTCTTTCCTTCTCTCTAAGTTGTTATTATTTTTATTTTTCTAGTGTATTTAGTTGTATTTTCTCTCAAACTCATAGTTGAAATTGTATACGGGTCTGTCGTTTCAAAATTTTCAGTAGAGTTGGTCTAAAAAGTGTCACCCCTTAAAAGAAATGTTGAAGTTCATATTTCTCTCACTTCTTATTTTGAATAAAATTATTTTTGAATCTGAGTCAAATTTAATAGTTGGATTAACTCTCACGAGTCAAACTAAAAAGTTCAAAAATAGTGAATTAAGTTCTGCCTAGATTCTAGACATTTTCTAATCTTGTGTCTCTATCTGTAGGTATAACATGTCTCCTCCAATTGATGGAAAGTGTCAAAAAAGAAAAAGAAATAGGAATATACCACTATAGGTTGTAGACTGTACCCCTTGGAAACTCTGGACATGGTGGAACAAGATGGATTCATTTGATCATGGTGATATATATAAGTATTTGGGTTATTTGACATGCATCATGACAATCAACCCTAGCAGGAAGGTGGTTGATGCACTGCTGACTTTCTGGGATCCGATGAACAATGTATTTCGTTTCTCGAATTTTGAGTTGACTCCGACTTTAAAGGAGATAGTGGCTTATATTGGATTTAGGGGTATGCATTGAAAAAGAATTATAGCCTCGAGACTCATCTTGATAAATAGATTCTGTAAGCTTATGAACATACGGAACTCAAAAAAAGAATCAATGGAAAAAGGTTGGGTCTCCTTACAGTTTTTGTATGAAATATATGAAAGACAAGAGGGGTTTGAGCAGCTCGGTAAACAACTCTACAACAAAAGAAGTTTTGAAGCCTGGAAAGTGCATGGACGATTTGCTTTCATGGTAGTATTTTTAGGAACTATGGTCTTCCCTAGGAGAGAGAGAAAAAATAATATTCGCTTAGTTGGAGTGGTACATGTATTGATCAAGAAAAAGGATTACACTATGGTACCAATGATCTTGGCTGACATATACCGTGCTTTAACTGTTTGTCAGAAAGGGAAGGGCTTCTTCAAAGGATGTAATATCTTGCTACAAATGTGGATTGTTGAGCATCTTTATCAACATCCTAAGATGTCAAGATTTTTTCCTGAACGAGTTGATCACATCAAAGATTATGATTTAAGGATGGAGAAATATAAATGTCCAGAAGGAGTTAGTGATTGGGATAAGCTTTTTCGCTCACTGATGGCAGATAAGATTACTTGGAATCTCTCTTGGTTCCTTGGTGATAGCCTAAATACTATCAAAAACACAAAAATGGTACTAGATAGCAAAAATCAGCAAACACACATAGAAGAAAAGAGATGAAGAAGAGATGCATAAAGTAAAGATAGTAGAGAGATGAAGAAGAGATGCATAAAGTAAAGATAGTAGAGAGACCCCCACTTCCACCAATGAATAGCAATAGAAGGTGTATCAAACCTTCAAACACACATCACCAATGTAAGATCAAACCACTATTTTAGGTGACCCAAAGAACTCACATTTCCTCAAGCACACCTTGCTTGCCAAATAACCCAATACAAGTGAAAAACCAATTCCAAATGTATTCAAGGTCCAAGTTTCGATTTTTCTCTCTTAAGGAGAAGGAGAAGACTACAATATAACACTAAGATTACAATCTAAAAAGTCACTCAATCCATTATGTCAAAACTAGTGAAAATAGAAGGCTACTTGTCTATTTATAATATTACATGACAAATGTCAAAAATGCCCTTAATGGGGGATAGGCAAAGGGTGCCTCTTGAGTGTTGAAATATAAGGTATAAAGTCAAATTTTCCCTTCACTTGAGGCGCCTCTTGAGTGTAACAACCCCTTCTCCTTTCTCCTCAAATTTAGATCTTTCAAAACCCAAGAGAGAGAAAAACAAACACACAATCCTCTTGGTAGAAGGGTTAGCATTAGCAACACAATTATATCATTACTCCAAGGTGGTTCACACTTAACATGCATCTATGTATCCTTGGTATTTGGAATGAAAAGCTTGGCATAAAGGATACAAATGAATTGAATGGCATCGACATCAAAAGTAATTGAGCATGACCCAAAACTACAACTTTCACATCTCAAAAGTATTTCGGGGTCAAAGGGAAATAGTAAGCAAGGGTCTAGGTCGTGGTTAAACATCCCTTGCACTAGATTATCATGCCAAGGGGGTACATAGTTGACATACAACCATAAATCCCTTGTTTTGTCCATGAAACAATTAGTATATGCATCACAAAGGATAGGTCTAAGGTAAATATCAAGGGAAAAAAAGCACAATCCAAAACAATCCCTTTCCCACCCCACTAGTACACCGGGATCAAATGGGTAAAGTGGCTAAGGGAATAATCCGTAGCTACTCATTCCATTTATTACGGTATCACACTCACCCAAAGCATTTGTTCTTAAGGGAAGACTAACACACAAGGATAAGGACCTACGGCTTAGTAGGCCTCCCTTAACAATATACATTTCATCATCCGCAATCTCTACATACACTTGATCACCAAAAACACAATTAATAGCAAGGTTCTCACCACACAAAAAGTTCAAGGGACCATATTTATTATCATGATCAACATTATAAACATCAATACTAACTTGAGGTTTTTCAATCCCATAATTCCCATATTCAAGTAGTAAACTAGTTTTAAGAGCAAGTTGATCATTATTCACAACAAAAGAGTTACTAAGGAATGAGGTGTGCACTTGCAAACCCAAAACCACATCACTAGACACTAAATCACAATATTTTGAGTTCAAAGAAGTGTTGAGTGTAGCAAAGTCACCTTAGGTAAGGCTTGGGAAGTCCGCTTTTTTGGAGATCTCGGTCAAGGGAGTCTCTAGTTTAATTCTCATGCTTTCATGTGGAACTTCTTTTGGATCCTTTTTGGTTATCATAGCATCTTGTACCTGCACGTAATAAGAATCAATGCTAGGCAAAGTGCTAGCATTCGGGTTAGTGGATAACAAGGGTTCTTTGGGAACAAAATCCACAATCAAGTGTTCTTTTTTTCTTTTAATTTCACTACCCGTGGCTTCTCTTTCCTTTCCTCTCCTTTCTTCACATCCTCATTGTACCTCACTATTCATTTTCTCTCAATTTTGAGGCTTAGCCTCACTCTCCTTGGGCTTTAACTTTCCCTCATATTCTACTTGGATGGAGGGGTCTCGGTTTAGTGTAATTTGGAGAAGAGGTATCGATTTTGGTTGAGGATGGATTTAGGTTGGTGGCTTCGTATTTGGGGAAGTGTAGAATCTTTGGTTTTGAGGGATTTGAACTTGTGGTGGTTTTGGTGGACATAGTCTATCAATCCCCGCTTTCATTTTAATCATGTCACCCCTCATATCATCCATATCACCCTTCATAGCATCATGATTATCCTCTATTTTTGGGGAAAAGGCCTCAAACCGAGCCATCAAGGCTCCTATAGCATCATTTCCCAAAGGTTGGAAAGTAGTCCCTTCGGATTCCATGGCAATGGTACCTAACAAAAGCAAAAAAACAGCAAAGAAAAACCTACAAAATGAACAAACAAGTTAGTTCAAAAGCCTCAACCTCACCTCACGCTTAGCTTCACAAGTGTTGGATAATTGGCAATACTTGGCAAGTTACTTGAGTGGTGAGAAATTTTGGTCCAAAATCGATCTTTGTTTAAAATGACTCAAATAAAGTGATGTACGAACTTGAACCAACAAAACACTACGAATAAAAAATGAGAAAAGGCACACAAATTGAAGACACGAAATAAATGGACCCAAGACCAATTATCAACCTAGTAGGTAGTTACTAGTTTGTTAATTAGTAATAGAGTTTAACACACAAGAATCTAGAATCAAAAAGAAGAAACTAAGAAATCTATTTTAGAGCTTAATTGGGTTGATCAACTAGTGATGACGTGGCACAATGTGGTTGGTTATCAATTTGCAAATTTTTTTTGACATTCCAATTTTGAGTTTCGGCCAAAGATCCACTTAGGAGAGTGTTTTGCATGAAATTTGGGAGAAAATGGTGGGTTGGAGCCTTTTTCTCAAGTTCAAATGGATTTGAGTTCAATGGTTCCCCCTAACTTGTACTTTCAATTGTACTTTGTTGTCCCCTTGTCCCGTCTTCTTTTTGGAAGACTTGAATATTCTTGGAATATGATTTTGGACAAACAACTTTTTCACTCTCCTCTTTCTTTTTGTGGATCTAACACTCTTTTTGAATATTCTTCTTCAACAATACATGAAGATGGTGAAGAACAATATGAATATTCAAGAGTTGACCGAAGTTTGACTATAAGGCAAATGAACCCAAACTTTAATTTTTCTTTTAGATCTAGGTTCCTTGGGTCAAGGCAAGCTCAAATATCCACAAACCATCCACAACACGTCACAAAAAGATGTTCACCATGATATCCACCTAAAAAAGCTTCAAACAAGGCACAACAATGGTGGATCTAACTTAAATTCAACCAAACCTTGCTCCAAACTTAGATCTAGACTCCCTATATGCTAGAGAGAAAGGATCTAGCACTAGAAACCTTCAAAACACAATAAAAACTTGTAGATCTAACTTGAAAATTTTGGATCTACAACAAACACACAAGACAACACCCTTTTTTTTGTATTTTCGGATTTTTGATTCTTTTTTGTTGAGATTTTCTTAATAATAACACTAAAACCAAGATTTAGGGATGTTGGAACAACCCAAAACATGGCTCTGATACCAAATGATAGCCTAAAGACTATCAAAAACACGAAAATAGTACTAGATAGCAAAAATCAGCAAACACATAAAAGGAAAAACAACACACATAGCAGAAAAGAGATGAGAAGAGATGCATAAAGTAAAGATAGTAGAGAGACCCTCACTTCCACCAATGAATAGCACTAGAAGGTGTATCAAACCTTCAAACACACATCACCAATATAATATCAAACCACTCTCTTAGGTGACCCAAAGGACTCACACTTCCTCAAGCACACCTTTATTGCCAAATAACCCAATACAAGTGAAAAACCAATTCCAAATGTATTCAAGGTCCAAGTTTTGATTTTCCTCTCTTAAGGAGAAGGAGAAGACTACAATCTAACACTAAGATTACAATCTAAAAAGTCACTCAATTCATTATATCAAAACTAATGAAAATAGAAGGCTACTTGTCTATTTATACTATTACATAACAAATGTCAAAAATGCCCTTAATGAGGGATAGGCAAAGGGTGCCTTTTGAGTGTTGAAATATAGGGTATAAAGTCAACTTTGCCCTTCACTTGAGGCACCTCTTGAGTGTAACAACCTCTCTTCCTTTCTCCTCTTGACCAAGGCTTCAAAATGCTCCAAAAGGGTCTTCAATTGCTTGCCAATTCCGAAGCTTGAACCTTGGACAATGTCTTGTGCTCTTGTAGCTACTTGTGCTTGTTTCACTTGGAGGCAGATCAAACATAGTTTTATTGTTCGGACTTTCTTGTTATTGATGGTTATTAGGGGTGTTCAACCATATATTCCATTGAGATTTTTACATCAACTAGGCAGACGTCAAATAATTCCCATAACAGAAAATATGAAAGAGTTTGTGTTTGAAGTCAGATTAGAGATTCCCCTTCTAGAGGGATTGGCACAATAAAGTTGGGATAGTTATTGTATTATGGGGATTAAAATAATGGTCATAAAATATGAGAAATGAGAAGTATACCCAGACTACTATGGATAGTTTGAGAAACAACCACCTCCACCAGTCAGACCAGAAAGATCGATTAAGGGACCCATAAATCAAGAGATTGCAATAAGGATAGGGATTGAGATGGATATGTGTAACATAATGATGTCAATCAAGCTTTGAGAGCGGAGTTGGAGTGCGCTATGACAACTTTGACTAAACTACAAGCAGATAAAGATGCAGAAAATAAGGCAAAAGTTAAGCAAGCATGATTGGAGGTAGAGAGAAATTATTAGTCCACTATTCAGGTGCTAAATGCTGATTTAAAATGAGCTAGGGAAAGAATAGAAGAATAACAGAGGGAATTTGATGAGGAAAAAGCTAAGTCGGCAGACATTGAGGTTGCACTTCGAGGA
Organism: Capsicum annuum; assembly: GCF_002878395.1. Lineage (NCBI taxonomy): Eukaryota > Viridiplantae > Streptophyta > Magnoliopsida > Solanales > Solanaceae > Capsicum > Capsicum annuum. Next base: position 67,743,071 of record NC_061120.1, read on the forward strand.
CAAATTAAGTTGGTCACAACTAGGGACTGGTCGCATCTCACCGCCAACAGTTATAATAATTTGAAATAAAGAAGCAAGAAGAATTTAATCAAGATAGATCTTAGTGGATACATTAAAGAGGGATACTATGAGTACAACTTGAGGTAGCTTCTGCTCGAGAGCAATGTGCAAAAGAGATAATTGACTCTCGTGATCGACTGGCCCAAGAATGGGATCAGGACTTTAGTTTTCTTCGAGGGAAGGTCCATCATGTGGCATAGGATACCGCTAGAATGGATTTGGACTACCAATAGTTGAATCGAGGATAATTTCTAGTACAAGTGCCAGCTTTTGCCCAGTGTCTTACCACTTTATTGGAAGACATATACTTGGGTTTGGGAGGTCATATAAATCTAAAATCTCCTTGATTAAGCATGTTTAAGTTATGAGGATCAGTTGAAGACCTTGAGACAACGGAGTTTAGTTGTATGGATGGATAGTATTTTCTTTTGTTGCAGTCTTTCAGTTTCAGTTTTAGAACTTCTTATCTAGATTTTATGTCTTTTATTTAATCTTATTTGTTTAAATTTAGTTTTGTTTGTCAGATGTCAGTTGGTAGGTTTTCTTTTAGGAGTTGTGTCACTTGTTCTGTCGTAATTGTATTAGGAAATAATGGAATGTAGTGAAGTTGGCCGTTTAGTTCTATATATATTACATATGTTTTACTTCACTTTATTTATTTTTTTAAAACAATCATCAATTATTTTTGTTAAGTTTTCCCGAACTATGCAAGATCTGATTCATGTTCTGTCATGATACTTAGGCAACCCTCCAAAGGGTTTGATAAAAACTTTTCAAAAAGTGTTAGAAAAGCTGGGATAAAACATAAGGCCTTCAATAATAGGCTGGGAAATGCATATAGAGACAGAACATACAACGTGTCATTATAATATGTTAAATATGTAATACTTACCTGTTTGCTACTTGATTCAGAGAAAAGATAAAGTAGTTCGTGATTGGTTTATGGTTTAAACTGGCATCTCATCCGTACAACACAAGATACAAAGGAAATAGGAAGATGACCTACAAAAAGGTTGTAGAGTCTGACAGTAAGGAAAATCAAAATAAGTTGATTTCATAGGAGTTTGCATACATGAAGAAGAATAAGTTATTGAAACAATAAATAGTGGAGATGTATCAAGCTTGGATGAATAGACAAGCCCCATCTTCCTCAATTCCTGAACTTTCGAATACGAATAATCCAAATCCCGCTCAAGCCCAAACTGCGATCCATTTTATCCACCTAGATTTGGCCCATATGCTAATATATTTGGCGCTGCTGGTAATTCTATGATGCGCCTACCAAATCTATCTATCATAAATAACCTACTTTTAACACCCGTAGCATCAGCTAATGCGGGTCCTCAATCGATATTATGGAAGACTATGGGTGAACCAAGTCATGATCAATTATATCTTCCTGAAGTGACTTTCAAACCCTCAAATTCATATTACCCCACTCATCAACATAGTTCTTCTATTATGATTGAAAAGACTGTTAAGAATGATGAACAAAAAGAAATGGCGAGGAAGGTGAGAAGTTTGGAGCAGAATATGAAGAATATGCAAGGAATAGGAGGACAAAAAGTTTTCATACAAACATTTATGTATGTTCCCTGATGTCCACTTACTGCTAAGATTAAACTCCTAAGTTTGACAAATACGAAGGTCATGGCTATCTCATGGCTCATTTGAAAAGGTTATGTAATCAATTGAGGGGAGAAGGGGAAAAGAAGAACTATTGATGGCTACTTTGGAAAAAGTCTGACAGGGATAACTTCAGAATAGTTCATCGACCAAGATACTTAACTTCAGAATAGTCATCGACCAAGATACTTCTCATTGGCACATTTGGGATGACATGGCTCCAAATTTTGTTCAGTAATTTTAATATGATATTGGCATAGTGCCAGATCGCACCACACTTGCCAACATAGGAAAAAAGACAATTGAAACTCTTCGAGAATATGCTGTTAGATGGAGGAAGTAAGTTGCAAGAGTCAGGCTATCAATAAAGGAGTCTGAGATGATTGATATTTTTCTACAGGCGCAGGAGCCTGATTATTTTTATCATTTGTTTTCTACTATTTGAAGTACATTTGCTGAGGTCATTAAGGTCGGAGAAATGGTAGAAAATGGAATTGGGTCTTGAAAAATCATAAGTTAAGCTGCTTGGAAAGCAACAACACAGGCAATTCAAAATAGTTCAAAAAGTTTTGGTTGGAAGAAAAGAAAGAAGGATGTAGCTACTGTTGTGCCAAGTCCATGACAAGATTTGAGAGGTGCACATCAACCATACGCACAATCTCAATCTCAGATTTATGTCTAATATCCATATAATCATCCACGATACTATGCTCCTCCCTAAAATTTATTATATTATATTCCATCCCCTTAGTATCCTATCTATAATGCACAACCATATGCTCGAACTCCTTCTTACCCGCAATGGCGTGCTCCAACCATTTAGAATCATCCTACTATCCCCCAAGTCCAACAAGCTCCCCCTAAATTAAATTTTCAGCCCAGAGCAGATTAAAAGAAGACTGATATATGCAAAGATAATTTCACTATCTTATGCCAGCTTATTGCAGAGACTGAGGGACATAAATTTTCTAAGCCCAATTGAGAGAATGATCGTGATTCCTCCTCTAAAAAACTTAGATTATTCTAGAAGATGTGCATACTGTTTTGATGCCCCAGGGCACGACACAGAAAAATTTCATACTTGAAAAGAGCAATTCAAGAGTTGATTGACTCATAATAAATTATGGTACAGAGTCTAGATGCTCCAAACATTAATCAGAATCCACTATTGACTCATACTAAAACAAATATGTTTGAGTTGATACCTAGTGGCGAAGAGGCTGCAGTTTTCTTTAAGCCTATCATTAAGATCAAAATTGATATGGAAAAGTCAGCAAATATTATGGATTTGACGAAAGCAAGACCTGCAGAAGTAGAGAAGGTAGTAACAAACCAAACCATTGAATACTTCTTTGGTTATGGGGAAAGAAACTTTAGAAAGTGTTGGGTCAGGTCAGATAAAACGAAAGCTTTTTTTTCTCGAAAGGCCCACCAAGCCTATCTTAATTGTAAAAGGAGATCCCATAACTCTAATTATGATTAAATTGGTGTCATAACTTCCTATGGTTAATACTAAGACAGTCTTTTGGTACTATAATCCCATTATGGTGACATACAAAGGGAAGAAAGTTATTGAAGAAGTGGATGGAGTAGGAGGATTAACCTGTTTAGGGAGGTGTTATGCTTCATAAGAGTTAAGGAAATCTAAACAAGGCAATAAAGACTGAATTCCAATCAAGAAACCAGTTACCGAAGAAGAGGCTGAAGAATTTCTAAAAAATATGAAAGTGTCGAAATATTTTGTTGTGGAATAATTGAGGAAGATGCTAGCCCAAATCTCTCTGTTTCTTTACTGATACATTTGAATGATCATCGCAAATCTATAATGAAGATTTTGAATGAGGCACATGTGCCCAGTGAGATTAAGGTGGCCAATTAGAGAAAATTGTTGGTAGAATCTTTGAGGTAAATAGGATTACTTTCTTAGATGATGAATTACACGCAAAAGGTACTGGACATAATTGAGGCCTCTATATTACTATAAAGTATAAGCATTTCTATGTCACTCGAGTATTTATTGATGGAGTATCTAGTGCTAATATGTTTCCTATGTCAACTTTGCAAAAGTTAAATGTTAACGTGGAGAGGATCCGACCTATTAATGTATGCGTCAGAGGATTTGACGGAGCAAAAAATGGATGCCATTGGTGAGATAGAGCTTATACTGACAATAGGTCCTGCGGAGTTTGCTATGGATTTCCAAGTACTAAACATCGATGCTTCATATAATATGTTATTGGGAAGGCCATGGGTTCATAGAGCTGGGGCAGTCGCATCTACGTTACACCAAATGGTTATGTTTGAAAATGATAGACAAGAAATAGTTATTCATGGTGAAGGGGATTTGTCCATGTATAAAGATTATTTAGTTTCATCCATTGAGGCTGACAATGTAGATAGAGCACCAATTTATCAAATTTTTGAGGCAGTGGATGCTGAGCATATCCCCGAGGGGAATCTCATTGCAAAACCACAATTGTCCTCTCCATCTGTTATGGTAGTGAACGAAATGTTAAAGCATGGTTTTGAACCAGGAAAAGGTCTAGAGATGTCTTTACAAGTCAGGGCTCATCCAATCTATCTCCATGAGAGTTTTGGTACCTTTGGTTTGGAATACGAGCCTACTTTTGAGGATATAAAAAAGGTTAAAAAGTGTAAGAAAGATTCATGGTCACTTACCAAGCCAATACCGCTACTCAATGAGTTTTTCATCAAAGTCAGTGTTGTTGGGTCCTCTATATTACCTGCCGCAAAAATCAATGAATGATGATGATACAGAGTTGATCGTCCTCTTTCAGAATATGTTCATTGAAGCTAATATGGTTGAAATTGGAAAAGGTACCAGTAATGCAGATTTATAGTTTATCGGCCCTGATGTTCAGCTTAACAATTGGGAGGCCACTCCTCTCCCTACTACAAAGGAGTCTTGGTAATTTGTTTGTTTGTCTTTCTACAATTTAAATTATTCTGGGGTTGTAATTCAGATATTTATCTTGTTGTTTTTCTTAAGATTAAAACTCTTCTGTCTTTGTTTTTAATGAAATGTAGTTTCCCTTTATTTTATTTTGAGTCTAATATTTATTTTCTATTATACAGTTCTTTCTATGCCGATTCTAGTGATATACATGCATGAAGAATTGTCAACCAAACCTTAAAACTCAATCTAATTATGAAATAATGAATAAAAAAGATTTTAAACAATTTGAGAATAAGTTAAACCCCAATATAGATGAAACTGAAGCAATCAATCTAAGGGATTATGAACATATTAGGGAAACAAAGATAAGTGTACATGCTCAATCACAACAAAAAAAAGATATAATTAAAGCTTTGCTTGATTACAAGGATATCTTTGCATGGTCTTATGGTAACATGCATGATTTGAGGATTGATTTGGTAGTTCATAAGTTGCCAATTGATCCTGCTTTTCCTCCCGTCAAGCAAAAATTAAGAAAGCTTAAAACTGACATGAGTGTAAAAATCAAAGAGGAAATCACAAAGAAAATTGAGGCTAAAGTCATTCGAGTGGAATAATATCATACTTGGTTAGCCAATATTGTCCTTGTACCCAAGAAAGATGGCAAAGTTTGGATGTGTGTTGATTATTGTGATCTAATAAAGCAAGTCCAAAAGATGATTTTCCACTTTCCAATATCCATATTTTGTTGGAAAATTGTGCCAAACATGAGCTTTCATCTTTTGTGGATTATTACGCGGGGTATCACCAAATCATTATGGACCTAGAAGATGCGAAAAAGACATCATTTATCTCATCATAAGGGATGTATTATTATTAAGTCATACTTGTCAGACTAAAAAATATTGGGGAAACTTACATGAGGGCTATGACCATAATATTTCATGACATGATGCACAAAGAGATTGAAGTTTATGTGGATGATATGATCATTAAGTTAAAAAAGCATTCCTACCATGTCAAAGATCTGAGGAAATTCTTTGAAAGGCTTTGCAAGTATGATCTCAAACTTAATCCAGCACAATGTGTATTTGGAGTCCCACCTGGAAAGCTCTTTGGATTTATAGTCAGTAGGCGTGGTATTGAGTTAGATCCTTCGAAGATAAGAACTATTCAAGAACTGCCTCCACCAAAGAACAAAATGGAGGTTATGATCTTAATTGGAAGGTTGAATTACATCAGTAGATTCATTGCCCAGCTCACAACAACCTGTGAGCCAATCTTCAAGTTATTGAAAAAGAATGCTAAAGTTGAATGGACTAATGAATGTCAAGAGGCATTTGACAAAGTCAAGAGGTACTTATTGAATCCACTTGTCTTGGTTGCACTAGAGCCAGGTAGACTTTTGATATTATACATATCTACTTTAGAAAACTCTTTTGGGTGTGTGTTGGGTCAAGATGATGTCATGGGAAGAAAAGAACAATCTATCTACTACCTTAGCAAAACCATTTACGAGGCTAAGTACACTCTTCTTGAAAAGACATATTACGCCTTGACTTGGGTGGCACAAAAGCTGAAGTATTACCTTTCATCTTACACTACTTACCTCATTTTTCGTATGGATCCTTTAACGTATATTTTTTAGAAGCCTATGCCCACAGGCAGACTCGCAAAATGGCAAATACTGCTCACAAGATTTTATATTGTCCATGCGACACGAACTGCAATAAAAACTCAAGCTTTAACAGATCATTTAGCTGAAAATCCTATTGATGAGGGATAAGAGCCATTGAAGACTTATTTTTCAGATGAAGAGGTGTTGTGTGTTGATAAGGTTATTTTTATGATTACCATTCAGGTTAAAAGTTATTCTTTGATGGAGCTTCTAATGTAAAAGGAGTAGGGATAGGAACAATTCTTATTTTTGAATCGGGATAGTATTATCCTGTAATAGCCCAACTTCGATTCTACTGTACCAATAATATGGCAAAATATGAAGCTTGTATTCTAGGTTTGAGGCTAGTTGTTGACATGAGAATCCAAGAACTATTGGTGTTAGGAGACCTACACTTACTAGTCCATCAGATCCAAGGAGATTGGGAGACTTGTGACACAAAGCTCATACCATATTGAGGTTGTTTGCAAGATCTTTGTCAATAATTTATATCAGTAAAGTTCAAACATATTCCCAGAGTTCATAATGAGATTGTTGATGCTTTGGCGACTTTATCTTTGATGCTCCAATATCTTGACAAGACTCATATCGACCCCTTGCATATACAGATCCGTGATTAATATGCATATTGCAATGTAGTTGAGGAAGAACTTGATGGGGAACCTTGGTTATATAATATCAAAGAATATATTCAGTCTGGAAAATACCCAATACATGTCGATGGTAACCAAACGATAACCATTCAACGACTCGCTAAAGGATTTTTCCTGAGTGAGGGAATCTTGTATAAGAGGACTCCAGATTTGGGACTTTTAAGGTGCATAGTAAGTGTAGGTATCCTAACACCAATAGTTCTTGGACGTTTATGAAGTCCCAAATCTAGAGTCCTCTTATACAAGATTCCCCCACTCAGGAAAAATCCTCTAGTGAGTCGTCGAATAGTTATCGTTTGGTTACCGCATATGAACGGGACCCGTTCATATGCGGTCCCCATGTACCCACATATGAACGGGTATGTTTTGGCAAAGAAAATACTTCAGGCAGGTTACTATTGGCTCACCATGAGCGAGATTCCATCTGTTTCTTTCGTAAGTGTCATGAATGCCAAGTACATGGGGACTTGATACATTCCCGTCTATCTGATCTGCATATAATGATTACTTCATAGCCTTTCGTAGCCTGGGGAATTGACGTAATTAAACCAATTGAACTGAAAGCATCGAATGGACATAGGTTCATCTTTGCGTTCATTGATTATTTTACAAAGTGGGTGGAAGCAGTGACTTTTAAGTTAGTGACTAAGAATGCAGTGGTTAATTTTATTCACTCTAACATTATTTGTCGGTTTGTCATTCCAAAGATAATTATCATGGATAATGTTGCAAAAATCAATAGTCATTTAATGCAAGAAATATATCAATAATTTAAGATTATGCATTGAAATTCAACTTCTTATCGCCCAAAGGAAAACGGGGTTGTGGAAGTTGCCAACAAGAACCTAGAGAAAATACTTTGCAAGATGGTTCAAGGATCCCGACAATGGCATAAACAGTTATCTTTTGCTTTATTGTGTTATCGCACTACAGTTTGGACTTTAGTTAGCGCAACTCCTTACTCGTTGGTATACAAAACTGAAGTAGTTATACCTGCAGAGATTGAGATTCCATCTCTTTGAGTAGTTGTGGAAGCCAAAATTGATGTGATCAGTGGGTCCAAATTTGATTAGAGCAATTAAGCCTGGTTGATGAAAAATGATTAACGTCAGTATGTCATGGTAAAGAAAGTGTTACCCAATGGTGCATTATATCTGACTTATATAGAAGGCAAAATAGAAGGAATGTCGATCAATGCTGATGCAGTCAAGCGATATTATGTATGATATTCATGTACAATTATGTAATGTATGTTTTGTACTTGCATTTTAAAAGATTGAAATGATGAAGGCATTTTGTTCTACTATCCAAATATTATATCAACCATTGCTTATCCCCTTTGAACTTTGATTTGATTTTTCTTTCATAACCCTTTTTTGGAATCAATTAAAGTCAAAAGTTTTAAAAAAACTAAAAAAGAAATGAAAATCAAAATCAAGCAAAAGAATGACTTGCCTGAACTACATTTGATCTGATTCTTGCTATGACAAGATACGTAGGCAACCCTACTCTGGGGTTCGGTCAAACCAAGTGAAAATTCAAGTTACCCAATATGAAATAAAACTGGGCCAAAAATTATTTTTCTTAAAAGTCTATTCCAAAAGTTGTATACAACAAAAACAACAACAAACCTAGTGTATTTCTACATAGTGAGGTATGGGGAGGGTAAGATGTACGCAGTCCATACCTCTACCTCTAAAGAAGTAGAAATGTTGTTTTCGATAGACCCCCGGCTCGAGACATGGAATACTAAACAAATTCATAGTAAAGCATGGAACAAGATGGCATAGCATAAATACGACACCCACAATTAATAGTAAATAGAGAAAAGTAACAGACTCGTAATAAAGCATGAAACAAGGTATCATAACAAGAATAATACCCTCACCAAGTAATTTCCTACACTAGCGACCCAAACTGACCCTAGCCTTCTGCCCTAATTCGCGTCTTCCAGATCTTCCTATCTAGGGTCATATCATTAGTGAGCTGTAACTGCTCAATGTCCTACCTAATCACCTCTCCCCAGTACTTCTTTGGCCTACCCCTACCCCACCTAAAACCATCCAAAGCTAGCCTCTCACACCTACGAACCGAGGCATCCATGCCCCTCCCCATCACGTGTTCGAACCATCTTAATCAGACTTCTCCCATCTTATTCTCCACTGGAGTCACACCAACCTTCTCTCTGATAGTCTTATTCCAAACTCTATCCCCCTAGTCAGCCCATATATCCAACACAACATCCGCATTTCCGCCACCTTCATTTTTTGAATGTGGGAGTTCTTAACTGGCCAATACTCCGCTTCATACAACATGGCCGGACGGACTGCCAACCTGTAGAATTTACCTTTAAGCTTGGGCGGCACCTTCTTATCACACAACACCCTCGAAGGGAGCTTTCACTTCATCCATCCCGCCCCAATACGGTGCGAGACCTCCTCGTCAATCTCACCGTTACCCTGAATCACGGACCCGAGATACTTGAAACTATCCCTCTTACATACCACCTGTGATTCCAACTTCACTACCACCTCATTCTCCAGCCTCACGTCATTAAACTTGCATTCCAAATACTCTGTCTTACTTCTACTCAACCTGAACCCTTTAGACTCAAGAGTTTGTCTCCATACCTCTAATTTATCATTCACACCCCCCCTCTCCCCCACATCTCATCAATCAAAACTACATCATCTGCAAAAAGCATACTCCAAGGTACCTCTCTTTGAATGCGCTGCGTCAACACATCCATCACCAAAACAAGCAAAAAGGGACTAAGAGTAGATCCCTGATGCAATCCTGTTAAGACAGTAAAATGCTCTGAGTCTCCTCCCGCCGTCCTCACCTGAGTTTTAGCTCCATCATACATGTCCTTAATTGCTCTGATATATGCCACCGGGACTCTACTCAGCTCCAAGCATCTCCAAAGCACCTCCCTGGGGACTTTGTCGTATACTTTCTCTAAGTAGATAAACACCATGTGCAGGTCCTTCTTTCTTTCCCTATACTGTTCCACCAGCCTCCGTACCAGGTGGATTACCTTCATCGTCGAGCGGCCAGGCATAAATCTAAATTGGTTCTCCGAAATAGACACTATCTATCTCAGCCTCACCTCGACCACTCTTTCCCAAATCTTCATAGAGTGACTCAATAATTTAATACCCCTATAGTTATTGCAACTCTGAATGTCACCCTTGTTCTTATAAAGAGGGATCATAGTACTCCACCTTCAAGCCTCGGGCATTTTCGTTGTCTTGAAAATTCCGTTAAACAATCCAATCAACCACCTTACACCAGCCTCGCCAGAAAGCTTCAAAAAATCCACAGGTATCTTATTAAGCCCCGTTACCCTACCCCTTCGCATCCTGCGAACAACCTCTCTAACTTCCTCTACCTTAAAACATCTACAATAACTAAAATCCCGACACTTCTCTGAGTGCTCCAGCTCCCCTAACCCAATAGCTCTATCCCCTTCGTCATTCAAGAGCCTATGAAAATAAGACTGCCATCTATTCTTAATGTGGCCGTCCTCCACCAACACTGTACCGTCCTCCCTCTTAATGCACTTTACCTGATCGAGGTCACGATCCTTCCTCTCCCTAGCCTTAGCGAGTCTAAACAACTTTTTTTCCCCTTCTTTCTCCTGTAACCCCGCATACAATCTCTCAAATGTCATCGTCTTAGCCACCGTAACTACTAACTTAGCCTCCTTCCTAGATAACTTGTACTCTTTCCTGTTTACCCACTTCTTTTCTTCATCCTTACTCTCAACCAACTTAGCATACACCCCTTTCTTGGTCTCCACTTTCTTTTTAACCTCTTCATTCCACCACCAATCCCCCCGATGATGCCCGACCCGACCCCTAGAAACACCCAACACCTCACTAGCATTCTCCCTGATGCACCTACCTACCCTATCCCATATGCTATCTACATCCCCCTATATTTTCACACCCCCATTCCTGCCAACTTCTGCCCTATCTCCCACACATTCACTGGCGTCAAGACGCCCCACTTAATTCTAGGTCTACAGTCCTCACCCCTTCTCTTTCTATCCTTCTTCTTACTCAAATCTATAACCAAGAGCCTATGCTGGGTCGAAAGATTCTCACTCGGGATGACCTTACAGTCCTTACACAACACCCTATCCCCTTTCCTAAGCAACAAAAAGTCAATTTGGGTTTTGGCTATCACGCTTTCGAAGGTGATCAGGTGATCGTCCTTCTTCGGGAAGACCGAGTTCACCACCACCAGCCCAAAGGACCTCGCAAAATCCAATAGAGTAGCCCCCTCTTCATTTCTTTCCCCAAAACCAAAACCACCATGCACATCACCAAAGCCTCCCGGTAATGTCCCGATGTGCCTATTGAAATCTCCTGCTACAACAATCTTCTCCGAGCTAGGCACACCTCTCACCACCTCATCCAAAGCCTCCCAAAACCGCATCTTCTCCTCCCCATCCAAGCCCACTTGCGGCGCATAAGCACTACACACGTTCAGGTAAACCCCCCAATGACCAACTTAATAGTCATCAACCTATCGTTGCTCCTCTTTAACTCTACTACCTGACCTCTAAGCTCTTCATCTACTAAGATGCCAACTCTATTCCTACACCTCTCGCTCCTAGAGTACCAAAGCTTGTAACCATCCACATCCCTGGCCTTAGACCCTACCCACTTGGTCCCTTGAACACACGTAATATTAATCCTTCTCTTTTTAAGAATCTTCACAAACTCTATGGACTTACCCTGAAGAGTCCCTATATTCCAAGACCCAACCCTCAGCCTACCAACTCTATCAACACGTCTTCCTCTACCGCCCCTGAGGCCAAACCTTGGCCTCCCTCGCACCCCCGCCCTTTCTTCTTCCCCCACCCCCACAACAGCCCCTCGCCCCAACCCCCTCGGACATGACCCTATCTAACCATCAACGCCCACAGCCACTACTACAAGAAAATATAAGAAAATATAAACAATGGTAGTAACAAAGCAGCAGCAGGAAATACAAGGCTCACACAAATTAGAAGAAATAATCAAGAAACAAAACTAAACTCAAATAGGTATAAAAACAAAACCAAGGTAAGGACAAAACTAACAGTAAGAAAAATAGAGCACACTAATGGCCTGGCACCAAGGACAGCCAAACAAATAATAAGGAGCGGTGTAAGTCACGAATATACTACAGCATACATGTAAGTCAAGCTACAAGAGATAGTACGATAAATAATATGAAGCAACATAAGAGGTTCAAAAACAGCAAGACAATAAAGACACCCTCAAACCACACACTATATCCAAATTTTAAGAAAAACAACTTCTAGAAGTCCAAATAACAGATAGGAAATCCCACGCAAATTACAAGCAATAAAAATATCAAAAAATTGCACGATAAAATAAAGTTCAAGGGTTAAAAGTCACCGAAATACGTATATCATGTAATCTGCTCTTGCTTGTTGTGCTGGAACTCGGCAAATTAGGTAGCTGAAAAGTCGCCGGCTCAAATTTGGATAGTAGATGCAATATCCGATAGAGACCCCCACCTGGATTTTTCAGCTCCGCCGCCTTCACCACCGACGTCCGTTGAACCAGTCGAACCGTCGAACTAGTTCGTCGAATTTAAGTAGTGCAAATATCTAAATATTAACTAGTAAAAATATCTAAATATCAAAGTTTAGATGTCACTGGGGTAATCCTGTATTCTTATAGTACCGTCAATTTTGTTTTTGGAGTTGGTTGGTAAAAACAGCATTGCCGAAAAACTATCATCGAAATATCGCCGAATGTTGCCATCGCTGGAGCGTCTACTATACTTTATCGAATCTATGTTTTGGAGACCGTCACCGGAGCTGATCCTAGTCCCACCGGTAATATCCGTCACTAAAAAGCAAAGAGAGGGAAGGGGAGAGAGAGGGGTAGCTCGAAAGAGCTGTGGAGAGAGAGAAAGAGAGAGCTCGAGGGAGGAAGGCAAAGAGGGTAACTTACCTTTGCCGTCGCCGGCGCTGGATACTCGGTCGGAGAAGACGACCATTAGGTAAACGTTAAATTTAGTGGAGAAGAAAAAGAGAGAGCGTTAGTGGAGGAGAGAGAGAGAGAGTGTTCCCAAAAGGCTCTCTCAAAATACAATCATAAATTGGAGAGAGAGAGAGAGAGCATTCCCAAAAGAGAAATTAATTTTCCAGAAGAAACTGAATCCCACTCTCTCAAAATACAATCATGAATTGTATGATTCACCCAATAGCATACATATTTTTGAGCCTCATGCCGTCCTTTCTTTCTAACCTTTTCCAAAAGCCAAGTTACAACCAAAGAAAAATCTTCAGATCGATCTTTGAGAATGTCAAGGCTAAACATGTTATGGGTGCATGATGTTTCATACTCTGGGCATCGTTTTTCTTCAAAAAAAAACTGAGAGAGTCTTATTGATGAAAACCTCAAAAGGCACCATAAGACGACCGTGAGGCTCGTTAGCGAAAACCTATTGGTATGTGACTAACCGAAGGAGGATTGTGATCTAGAAGGAGCGTGTTCAAGAATGTCTGAATTTCAAACTTAATAAGTGGGCAAAAGTTGTAATGATAGTATGGGCAGATCAGGTTGTTTAATTCAAAATGTATGTCATAATAGTTGGAATCGGCTACCACACCCAGATAAGTTTTTCTTTTTGTCATTTCGAAAAAGAGATGCCTATTATCTTTTCCTTTTATTTTTATTTTTGATTTTTGTATCTTTGTCATTAAATGAAAAATCATTGTCATACTTTGCGTATCTTTTAAGTCGAATTCACATCAAGTCAAGTGAGAAAGGACTTTACAACTTGCTACCAACTCCTTCAATTGTACAAAGCAAGACAAAGGGCTGATACACAAAGATAACATATTTCAAAATAAAGTAGGCTACTTAGGAATGCTTGTGACCTGACAGTTTTTGGACTCGTAGAAAGATTTAAGGTGTATAAGAAGTTAAACCCAGAGACATCATGCAAGAGAAATATGATTTGAATCAAGAGTTTCAGTAGACAGAATTCAAGGTCAGAAGTATAACAAATCAACGAATACTTATCAATGATTTGCAATAGAGCTGAGCATGACAAGTGCAAGAACGATTGCCTCAATAGCCAAATGCCACAAACCAACCACCACATTTTTTTAAAAACTAATAATTTTTCTTTGTTTGAAACAGAGATGGAATATTGTCTTCACATTAAAGTTTTCAAATAAAGGATGTAATTCCACACTTTTGTCAATGAAAGAAGCAAGGTTACAACACACAATGTTAGATCTCGATTATGCTAAATTTTATTCTTTGCGAGATGTATTACCAAAGTTATTCCAGGCTTTGATTCATCCTTTCACTGTATTTTTTTTAAAACTTTAAGATCCGGTGACACTCACAAATTTTCCCAGTACAAACTTGGGAAATTTTTTATGTATGTTGTATGGGAACTTATTTCAGCTCAGGACCCCCTGGATAATGGAAATTTACTTTATGCTCAGAGCCCTCCTGGATAATGGGACTTTATTTTTTTCTCAAGACCCTCCTAGATAATAGGACTTTACTTTCTACTCAGGGCTCTCCTGGATAATGGGGCTTTACTTTTTGCTCAGGGCCCTCCTAGATAATTGGACTTTACTTTTTGCTTAGGACCTCCTGGATAATGGGACTTTACTTTCTTCTTAGGACTTCCTGGATAATGGGACTTTAATTTCTGCTCAGACCCTCCTCGATAACGGGACTTTATTTTATGCTCAGGACCTTCCTAGATAATGGGATTTTAATATCTGTCCAGGACCCTTTTGGATAATGGGACTTTATTTTCTGCTCGGGACCCTCCTAGATAATGGGACTTCATTTTCTGCTTAGGACCCTCCTGGATAATGGGACTTTACTTTTCTGCTCAGAACCTTCTTGAATAATGGGACTTTAATTTCTGCTCAGGACCTTCTAGGATAATGGGACTTTATTTTTGCTCAAGACCCTCATGGATAATGGGACTTTAATTTATGCTCAGGATCTCCCTGGATAATGGGAATATAATTTATACTCAGGACCCTCTTGGATAATGGAACTTCATTTTTTGCTCATGACCCATATGGATAATGGGACTTTAATTTCTGCTCAGGACCCTCTTAGATAACGGGACTTTATTTTCAGCCCAGGACCTTCCTGGATAATGGGATTTTTCTTTTCTAGTTCACCTTTTATTTGAGTTCAGGAACATGTTTGGAAAATCAGAAATAGTGAGTCAGGAGCCCACCTGGAGCACAGGGTGATGAAATAGCAAGTCTGGAGCCCACATAGAGAACAGGGTGAAGAAGTTGCAAGTCAGGAGTCCACCTGGAGAATAGGGTGATGAAATAGCAAGTCAGGAGCTTGCCTGGAGAATAGAGTGAAGATTATCAGTTGCAAGTTCAGGAGTCCGCCTGAAGAATAGGGTGAAGATTTTCAAGTTCACATCAGAAGAAAGTCTGAAGAATAAGTCAATTTTCAAGTTCCTCTCCAGTGCTAAGAATCAGCATAGAGGAACATTTTATTTTCCAAGTTCAAATCAAAATAATTATTGTCTTACTACTTGAGAAGTCATGAAGATTCAAGTCAAGATTCCAGAAAAGCTGTGCATAGATAGGATCTTTCACTTGTATCTTCGTTTTATTTTTTGTTATTCATTTGAATGTAAAAGCAAAATGTCGTGAACCAGAGACTCGACAGAACCTGACTCAACCACTAACTCATTGTCTAACCGTTTTACCTCTTTAAACTACACATGACCTGATTCCCTTATCATCCGGGATATGTAGGCGGTCCAAAATCAGAACTCGATCACATTACATTTATTTTATCCTCACCTTTCAAATAATTGGAAGGTCAAAACTCATCTCTTTATCTATTTCTTTGTATGAAAACTCTTCGAGATTTCAAACAAAGAGGAAAAAAATGTAGACACATAATTTCTTACCCTTCCGTAGCTTTTATCTTTTTTTTAAGTACCAAAATTTTATTTTTTGTCTAATATTTATTTTAACTTTTATTTTTATAGGTTTTATTTGAAAAATAAATAAATAAACAAAATCACATTTTGGAATATTTTTATTTTCATTTTTATTGTTTTTAGAATAATACGAAAAATGTTAAAAATGTATTTTTCTTTTAATTTTAATAAATAGGCTAGTGATTTTAGTATTATCTTAATTATATTATTTTAGGCTATTTATAAATTTTTGTTGTATTTTTCTTAAATATGAAAATTAATTAGTAAATATTCTTTTATTATTATTATTATTATTATTTTTATGTTTATTATTTTTATTTATTATTTTATATAATTTAAGTTTTAAAAAAAATAATTCTCATCCACTCCGAACTTCTCCACCTACCTACAACCCACTCTCCCTCAACTGCCCCCACATCCCTTTTAAGGGGTAACTCCTCAAACTCCCCAAAATACGTACATCATACAAAGACAAAAAATATTATCACACTGATAGAGAGTAGAAAAAAGGAACAGAGAGAAAAATACCGACAGAGAGAGAAAAAAGACGTACATTAACAGTGAAAAAAGGACATAGAGAAAAAAAGTAGTAAAATTAAGGAGAAAAAAAATAAAAGAGTGACGAGTTAGTTTTAACGAGTTTTGAATTTCCATTAGAGTTTTTGGTGATAGCGTTTTGTTCCTAGAGTGAAGTAAAATTGTCACACAGTTCTTATTTGATTCTGTTCTTTTTATTTTACAAAGTCTATTGCAAATTACATCATAAATAAAGTCGTCTCAGTGATTTTCTAGAATTATTTAGTATGTGTGATTGTTGTAGTGCCATATTTATTTGTATGATTATTCAAATTAATGTTTGTCGGTTGTTGATTATTGATTGAACTTGATTCCAAATGTTGAGATATTTCTCTAGAGTATAAGATGATTTGGTTTCATAGAACAAAAAATTAGAAGAAAAAGAGGAAAAGAAAAAATGGTCACACACAAAATACATTGCATACACCATTTGCACACGCTCACAGAATTCATCTTCTCCATTCACTTAATACAAACACCTCACGCAGTAATTCACGCACACACAGTAAAACGATTAATAGAAAACCAGTAAAGAAAAATCTGGTAAGAAGAGATCAAGTTAGAGAGAGAGATTGGGATTGAGATAAATAAATAGGAATAGAAAAATGAGGTTTGGGGCCCAGATTTTCCGGCGACATAGTAGCAAAATCGTCGTTGGAAATCGATCAAAAAACACCCTCTAGTCAATCATTTGTCACTGTTCCACCGAAATTATCGCTAGAATTTTGCTAAAAGCATCGACCAGTTTGAAATCGACGGAGACTTACGTAAAATCAACAACCAAAATCGACCTTTCGTTGATATACATCAGAAAATCATCAAATCTGACCTCGTGGTAGACTCCGGCGATAATCCGCTGGAAAACCGCCAAGGCGCAGTCTAGCCGACTCCTTTTCTGGCGAATGTCCACTGAAATACCCCCTTTTTCAACCCGCCAACCCACCATCGATTTTGACCCAAAACCTCTTCGCCATAGGTAATTCACCTATCCCGTCCCTTTTTCCCGTCACCAGGACCTCCGACGTCGGCCACCACCAATAACTCCGTCACCGTCACCTCTCCCCTCTGCTCACTAGCCGTCGAAACCAGTGGGACAAAGACCCCCTACCCCCCTTTTTCTCTCTTCATTGGCCACCGACGGGGAGTCCACGACAGTGAATTTTTGTGTTGGTGTGAAATTTATCTTGCAAGAATTGGCACCACCATTTAAGGACATTCTTGAAAAGGAACTTGTGATTTTGAGAGGGGGGGGGGGGGCGATTTCTTAACCCCAAAAGCAATTGCCAATCGAATAAAAGCTAAGGGTTTCGGGTTTTGCAATTTATGTTTTAGTTTGCTCAGTATTTTGGCGGATTTATATTCGGATAAAATTTTGAGAGTCTCTTGTTTGTGGATCTCATAGTGCTTCGGGGTTTGCAACAATTTAAAGAAAATAAATTTTGAGGGATTATAATAAAATTAGTATAATTTGATTAGTTTTTTGTGTACTTATATTATTTTATTATTATTTTTTATTTATTTTATTTTATTTTATTTTATTTTATTTCATTTTCATTAGTAAATCTTAATAATTGTTTTGTTAAATTAATTAATCGCCTTAAATGAATTTTGCTCAAGTTTACTGTTAAAGTAAGGTGGCATTTCGAGTAGGTAAGCTTTTGAACGTTAGGCAAATATAGGATAACTAAATCTTGTCTCGATTAAGAATGCGGTGTAACCATCTTTTTTAGACGTTTTAAAAATAATTCAAGAATGCTATAATGTACCATGGCAAATATATTTCTAAAAAATAATTTTTCACCAATTTAATACAAGAGATAAAAATAATTTTAGTACAATAAAAGTGAGCGAACCTAGGCCTTAACATGATTTATCAAAATAGTGTAAGTTAATATAAGTCAATAAAAGCGACCGTACTAGAACCACGAGACTCGAGGGATGCCTCACACCTTCCCCTCGATCAACAGAATTCCTTACCTGGTCTTCTATTTTTGCAGACCATAATAAAGAGTCATTTCCTTTTGATTAGAGATTCAAAAAGGTGACTTGGAACACCACAACTCAATTTCAAGTGGCGACTCTGAAAATAAATAAAATAATTCCTATTTCAAAACTGTCACTTTAATTGGGAAAACCCTTCGACCCTCCTAGAGAAAAAAAAGGGCATGACAATAATATTTAATAAAAGACGTAAACTTGACATAAAATGATAAATAAGCTCTTGATGTTTTAAATTAACTTAATGTCTTATATGATGTCCACTTAAATTTTTTTCACAAATATTTTTTATAACAATTTTGCTATATCACTTCTAATTAATTATTATGAGTCATTTAAGACACGTCTACTTCATTACTTCAATCGTGATATTCGATTACTCTCGAAATTATATCAATGTCACTTAAATTGAAATAGAAGAAAAAATATTATAAATCACAATAATTAAAAAGCTTAAAATATCTAAAAACATACTAAAAATATAATTGATTATTTAAATTTTATTTTTCTCATATAAGACCGAAAAATACGTAAAAGATACTATAAAGCATAATAATTAACAACTTAAAAAATTTAAAGATATAAAATATTTATCAGACTCTCGAAATTATTTCACTACTACTTTAATTGAAAAAGAATAAAAAGTATTATAAGTCACAACAATGAAAAAGCTAAATTATTTTTAAACTATAATTAACTATCAGTGTCACAAAAATTTGGACAAGGAGAGTAACATATATTAATTGAAAATTACATAAAAAGTATTATAAAGACAGTTGAGGAGCTTTCCGTCGTCCTTCTTGCGGACATTCACCTGCTTTATAATTTTACCATGTCACCCCTAAATAATTATTATATGTCATTTATGTATTAAAAAAAATTAATAATATTTAATTAAAAATAAATAAAACAAGCATTTATGACATATCTGCTTCAGTTGCTTCAACCGTAATTTTACTATGTCACCCCTAATTAATTATTATAAGTCGTTTAACTATTAAAATTAATAATATTCAATAAGAGACATAAACTTGATATAAAATAATAATTAACTCTTGATGTTTTAAAATAACTTGACGTCTTATCCCTTAGTAAGAAATACTATAAGCCATAATAATTAATAACTTAAAAATTTTAAAATATATAAAATATTTGTCGGACTCTCAAAATTATACCATTACCACTTAAATTGAAACAAAATAAAAAATATTATAAATCATAATAATGAACATCCTAAATTATTTTTAAAATATAATTGACTATCAGCGCCACAAAAGTTGGACAAGGAGAGTAACATATATTAATTGAAAATTACATAAAAAGTATTATAAAGACAGTTGAGGAACTTCCCGTCGTCCTCTTGCCGACATTCACCTGCTTGCTCCGTAATTTTACTATATCACTTCTAATTAATTATTATATGTCATTTATGTATTAAAAAATTAATAATATTTAATTAAAAATAAAATAGACATTTATGACATGTCTGCTTTAGCTACTTCAACCATAATTTTACTATATTACCCCTAATTAATTGTTATAAGTTGTTTAACTATTAAAAAATTAATAATATTTAGTAAAAAAAATGTATACTTGACATAAAATGATAAAGTAACTCTTGATGTTTTAAATTAAATTGACGTCTTATATGATGCCCACTTAAATATTTTTCACAAGTATTTTTTATAGAAATTTTGCTATATCACTTCTAATTAATTATTATGAATCATTTAAGACATGTCTACTTCATTACTTCAATCGTGATATTTGATTGACTCTCAAAATCATATAAATGTCACTTAAATTGAAAAAGAAGAAAAAAATTATAAATCACAATAATTAAAAGCTTAAAATATCTAAAAACATACTAAAAATACAATTTATTATTTAAATTTTATTTGTGTCATATAAATTTAGATAAAAAAATACGTAAAAAATATCATAAATCATAATAATTAACAACTTAAAAAATTTTAAAGATATAAAATATTTGTCGGACTCTTGAAATTATATCAGTACCACTTAAATTGAAATAGAATAAAATGTATTATAAATCTCAATAATGAAAAACCTAAATTATTTTTAAACTATAATCATCTATCAGTGCCACAATAGTTTTGATAAAGAGAGTAACATATATTAATTAAAAATTACACAAAAAGTATTATAAATTATAATAGTTAACAACTTAAAATATTTAAAAAAAATTAATTTATTATATATTTAAGAAATATGTAAAAATACTATAAATCAAAGTAATTAACAACTTAAAAAAATTAAAAAGATATAACATATTTGGTTGATTGTCGAAATTATAAGAATGTCACTTAAATTGAAATAGAAGAAAAGGTATTATAAATCTCAATAATTAAAAACTCAAATTATTTTTAAAATAGAATTTACTATCAATGTCTCAAAAGTTTAAAAAACATATATTATTTTAAAATTACATGAAAATTATTATAAATTACAATAGTTAACTGGAAATATTCTCTTGTAAAGTTGCTGCCATGTGACCTGGAGGTCACAAGTTCACGCCTGAGAAACAGCCTCTGGCAGAAATGCAAGGTAAGACTGCGTACAATACACTCTTGTGGTGGGGTCCTTCCCCGAACCTGCGCATAGCGAGAACTTTAGTGCACCGGCTGCCCCTTTTACAATAATTAACAGCTTAAAATATCTACAAATATATTAAAAATATGATTTATTATCTAAATTTTATTTGTGTCATATAAATTGAGACAAAAAAATATATATTGGGCCCGTGCTACCACGAGCCCTTGATATCTAGTGAAAAAATAAGTAAGAAAAGATAGAAAAGATCTGTTAGTGATGGCTATTAAGTGGAATTAGTTTAACGGCTACTTAGAGATATTTAAATTTGGGGGCTATTTCAGTAAAATTATTTTAGAATAAAGTGTTATTTTTGTCCTTTTTTCCTAAAGAAAAATAATACTTTCAAATAAATACAATAAAAGTTAATTTACAAAAAATATAGTCATTTTTTATATACCAAAAAATAAGTCAAAAAAGTTAAAAAATACTCCCGTTGGATGGCTAAATGATATCAAAACCGTGACTAAGTGGCCATTTCTTTTGGTAACTAATAATTTTATTAATTAGCAAAGGATGTTCATATAACTTCTCGAACTTGTATATGTAATGTATCGAGATTGCACAAATAATTATGTACTATATATGTGATGTATTAATATTATACAAAAATTATGTAGTAAATAAATTATGTCGACATTGTACAAAAAAGTATATTGTATATATGTAATGTATTGATATTGTATAAACATGTATAAGTATGTATCAATATTTTATGTAAACGTGTATTAATATTATATAAATAGTTATATAATGTATTAATATTATATAAATAATGTATAAACGTGTATCGATATCGTATAAAATATTTTAAGAAAAATAAAAAAAATAGTGCAACCAAAAAAATCAAATTGGAAAAATATAGTAAAAAATAAATGATTTTAAAAGAAGAAGTTGCATTAAAAAAAGGTTAGAAAAGCAGCGAAAGAGTTCTTTGTTCTTTTTAAATAGCGCAGAAAAAAAAAGAACCAAAAAAGTTCTCCTTTTAGAATTATCGCTGGAAAAAAAGAAGGTAAATGGCAGAAGGCCATACATTGAAATCAATTTGGCCGACTGGCCATCTTTTGCAATAACAATGGTTGATAAACAGGAAGCGGAAAATTGCATCCCATAAATCCAAATACAGATGACTTTAGATATTTGACATTAATAAGAAATATCTTTAAAAAATAAATTTTCTTATTTTTAAAATATAGTACAAGTATCATTTTACCCCCTACATCTCAAAGATATTTTTTAAACTTTTCATACTTATTTGTCTCTCAAATTTTTTTTTATTATTTCCATATTTTATTTATTCATTTAATTTTATTATTCTATTTTATATTATTTTCAATTTTCGTTTTTTCTTTAATTTTATTATTCTATTTTTTTATTATTTTCACTTTTTATTTTTCTTTTAATTTTATTTTCATGTTTTAATTCATTTCTCTCAACTTTTATTTTTTTATCTTTTTTTTTCTCAAACATTATCTATTTTTTTTTAATTTATTTGTCTTTAACCTTTATTTTTCTTTTATTTTTTATTTTCATCAGTTCTCTTTTTTTTCCCCATTTTTCTCAAACTTTATTTTTATTTTTCCTCTCATTTTTTATTTTCTCAATTTTTTTAATTTTTCACTTTTTTCTTATTTTTTTTTTTTTTCTTGCTTTTTTTTCTCACTCTTTTTTTTTTTTTTTTTTTCTTTTTTGTTTGATCACTTTTTTCTTTTTTTTTCAGTTCTCTTTTTTTCCTCATTTTTCTCAAACTTTATTTTTATTTTTCCTCTCATTTTTATTTTTCTCATTTTTTTAATTCTTCGTTTTTTTCTTGATCTTTACTTTTTTTCTTTCCTTTTTTTCTCAATCTTTTTTTATTTCTCTATTTTGTTTGATCGTTTTTTTCTTTTTCCTCAACTTCTATTATATTTTGCTAATAAATAAAAAATTGGATAATCCGCAAAGGTATCTTTTTTTTTTACATCAAAGCAAATTTAAGGGCATGAATTGTTGTTACGAAGTTCTTTAAAAATTCTTGAGATAAGTCGTGTCTCTAAGGCGAGAGTTGTAGAATATCTCATAAATAAACGCATAATGTGGTAGTGTCAACTCTTGCCCGTGGGACATAGCTTATTATTTGAAAGTCCTTGAGCTAAGTCTTGCCTCTAAGGCAAGAGTTGTAGAATATTCCATAAATAAAGACATAACGTGGTAGTGTCAACACTTGCCTGTAGGGAATATTTTATAGTTTGAAAGTCTTTTAGCTAAGTGTAGCCTTTAAGGCAAGAGTTGTAGAACATCTCATAAATGAAGACATAACATGGTAGTGCCAACTCTTTTCCGTGGGGCATAATTTGTAGTTTGAAAGTCCTTGAGCTAAGTCTTGCCTCTAAGGCAATAGTTGTAGAACATCTCATAAATGAAAATATAACGTGGTAGACTCAACTCTTGCCTGTGGGGAATAATTTATAGTTTGAAGGTCCGTGAGCTAATTAAGTCTTGCCTCTAAGACAGGAGTTGTAGAATATCTCATAAATGAAAACATAACGGTAGTGTCAACTTTTGCCCGTGGGGCATAATTTGTAGTTTGAAAGTCTTTGAGCTAAGTCTTGCCTCTAAGGCAATAGTTGTAGCACATCTCATAAATGAAAATATAACGTGGTAGAGTCAACTTTTACCCATGGGGCATAATTTGTAGTTTGAAAGTCCTTGAGCTAATTAAGTCTTGCCTCTAAGGCAATAGTTGTAGAACATCTCATAATTGAAAACATAAAGTGGTAAAGTCAACTCTTGCCCGTCTGGCATAATTTATAGTTTGAAAGTTCTTGAGCCAAGTCTTGCCTCTAAGGCAAGAGTTGTAGAATATCTCATAAATGAAAATATAATGTGGTAGAGTTAACTCTTGACCGTGGGGCATAATTTGTAGTTTGAAAATCCTTGAGCCAAGTCTTGCCTCTAAGGCAAGAGTTGTAGAACATCTCATAAATGAAAACATAATGTGGTAGAGTCAACTCTTACCCATGGGGCATAATTTATTGTTTGAAAGTTCTTGAGTTAAGTCTTGCCTTTAAGGCAATAGTTGTAGAACATCTCATAAATGAAAATATAATGTGGTAGAGTCAACTCTTACCCGTGGGGCATAATTTGTTGTTTGAAAGTCCTTGAGCTAAGTCTTATCTCTAAGGCAATAGTTGTAGAACAACTCATAAATGAAAACATAACGTGGTAGAGTCAACTCTTGGTCGTGGGGCATAATTTATTGTTTGAAAGTCTCTGAGCTAAGTCTTTTCTCTAAGACAATAGTTTTAGAACATCTCATAAATTAAAATACAACATGGTAGAGTCAACTCTTGCCCGTAGGACATAATTTATTGTTTGAAAGTCCCTGAGCTAAGTCCTGCCTCTAAGACAATAGTTGTAGAACATCTCATAAATCAAAATACAATGTGGTAGTGTCGATTCTTGCCCATGAAACATAACTTGTTGTTTGAAAGTCTTGAGCTAAGTCTTGCCTCTAAGGCAATAGTTTAGAACATATCATAAATGAAAATATCACGTGGTAGAGTCAATGCTTGCCCATGGGGTATAATTTATTGTTTTAAAGTCCCCGAGCTAAGTCTTTCCTCTAAGGTAAGAGTCATAAAATATCTCATAAATTAAAATATAATGTGATAGTGTCGATTCTTGCCCATGAAACATAACTTGTTGTCTAAAAGTCATAAGTCTTGCCTCTAAAATATAGTAGTGTCAACTCTTGCCCATGAAACATAGCTTATTGTTCGAAAGTCGTAAGTCTTGCCTTTATAGTGTGATAGTGTCAACTCTTGCTTATGAGATGTAACTTGAATGAAAGAAATCGAAGAAAAGAACAAAAATAATAAAAATTGCGGAAAAAGAAGAAAATGAAGAAAAATATTTAAAAAACAAAAATCAAAGAAAATATAGAAGTTGAAAAAAATAAAGGTTGATAAAAATAAAAAAAAAGATTAAATAAAAATAAGGTCGATAAAAATTTAAAAATAAAAAAATAAAAAAAATAATTTTTAATAAAAGTAGACGTTGAAAGGTGTAAAGCAAAAAAAGTAAGGGTTGAGAAAAACTAAAATGAACAAAAAAAGAGGAAATAAAAATAAAAAATAAAAAAAATATAAAAGAAAAATGAATAAAAAGAAGTTGAGAAGAAAAAGGGGAAAAAAGTAAGGGTTGAGAAAATTAAAAATAAAAAGAAAAGAAAAAATAAAAATCAATGTAAAATTAAAAAGAGAAAAAAAAATATAAGTTGAAATAAATATGGAGTTGTTATCTATTATAAGGATCATTTAGGTAATTTACTCCATTGATCAGGGGCAATTTTATCCAAAAAAATATTAGTTAATTGGTAAAGTTTATTTTAAGATTATTTTTATTATTTGGGGCTAAAATTTGAAAGGAAAAAAGACACTCTATGACCTTTTCAAAAAATAATAGCCCAATTATAGCCCAAGTTTGACATTTGAACAAATAATGTTCAGTCGGCTAAACAAATGTCATTTATGGCCATTTCCTAATCTTTCCCAATTTGGGTCATTTTGATCCACGTAGTCCATATACAGTCCATATACGATACTGATACAGTCTATATACAATATTGATACAATATTCAACTTGGGCAATTCGGCCCTTTTAAAAATATTTTAATTTTTTTTTACTATAAATTTTTAAATTGATCAAATATTCTGCTTTTTTTTTTTTTTAGAAATACTAATTAAATTATATAAAAATGATATAATTATTAAATAGAATATGAATCTATATAAGATGTATGTATAGAAATTGTATAGTTCTATCAAATGTGTATATGTACAATATATAGAAAGTGTATACAAATTATATAATTATTATATAAAACATGTAAAAAAAAGTACAGTTATTATATAAATTATGTATCAAAACTGTATAATTTCCGTCTAGAATATTTATGTATAAGATTTGTATAAAACCCGTATAAAAGTTGTGTAAAAACGGTATAGAATCAGTCAGTAAATTAAAATGGCTAGAAAGTAGAATTTAAATTCCATGGCCATTTTCAAGGAAATAGTTTATTTGAAGTGCAAATGTACAGTTATTACATAAATTATGTATCAAAACTGTATAATTTCCGTATAAAATATTTATGTATAAGATTTGTATAAAACCTGTATAAAAGTTGTGTAAAAACGGTATAGAATCAGTTAGTAAATTAAAATGGCTAGAAAGTGGAATTTAAATTTCATGGTCATTTTCAAGGAAATAGTTTAATTTGAAGTGTCGTTTCTGTCCTTTCTCCAATTTGAAAGTCACCCCAATTTGGATCTATTTTTGAGATTCACCCAACAGGAAGTGGGTTACTTTTTGTGTAAAAAAATTAACTCAATAGGCATTTTGCTCAATTATTCCAAATAAAGTTTAGGGGATGGTTGGCCATAAATTTTTTTAATTTTTCTTTTGCCGTTGAACTTCGAAAAATATGTTTTGCCATAAAATTTCAGAAAATTTTATTTTCACTTTTTTCCAAAATTCTAAAAACAACAAAAAGGTATTTTCACTTTTTTTTTTTACTTCAAATTATTCACCAAAATTCAAAAATGACTCTAATTTATTTCATGACCAATATCATTTTTCACTTTAAAAATAAAAACTTTTTTGTTTTAAATTTTCCCAATGAAACATGACCAAACACCTACTTAATTTTTTTTCTTTTCTTTTTTCTTTTAAATAAAGGTGATAATGACAAAAAAGATTGTAGAACAATAATGTAATGTACTATAAACTACCTTCATGAATAACATGTGTTACTCGTCATTACATAGTTCATTTCCACTTTTGAAGTTTCAATAAATTGTCCATGTCTCTTTTTTATGTGTGTGTTTATTAAAGCTTAATTTGGTATATGTCAAAAGTAGTATCATGGTTTGGTTAGTTTTCATTTAATAGAGGTTTTAATCTGATTCAATCTGTTGGGTGCAATTATTTCATTTATTTTACAATTACTTATTTACCCATACTAGGGGTAAGATATCTAGATTTTCTACGTCATCTTAATAGTCATTCAAATTAGGGAAAATGGTTAACTATGCCCCTAAACTTTTGCAAAAATATTTAGATATATCCTCGTTAAAAGTTTAACTCACCAATGCCCTTACCATCCAAGTCTTGGGCTATATATATCCATGTTGTCAAGTTTTGGGTCATATATACCCTTGTTGTCAAGTTTTAGGTGATATATACCCCAGTTGCTGTTAATTGCTTTGCTAAAATTTTTCAACTTCTTTTTTTTTTTTTTAAGAAATCATATTTCCACATCACTTTTTAATTATCATATCGCATATAATTAAATTCACCCTTCTTCTGCACATTAACCATCCATCAAATGTTATTGTCTACTTCATAATTTCTTTGAATTTTCTCTAATTTGTCGAAATTTCTTTGTTGTGTTTTTCGATGCTTGCATAACCCCAAGAATAATCAAGTAAAAAATGAAAAAAGTCAAGAACGCCCCATAAAAACCTCAATGCACAATTGCGATAAAAATCAAGAATTAAAGTACTTACCAACTGTAAATTATTTTAGTATCATATCAACCGACTTCATCTTTCACACCACCATCAATTCCAACATCAAGAACAAGAATAAGAAGAATAAGGAGAACCCAAGTGAGAAATTGAGATGTAGAAGTGTAAAAAAGGCAGTCCATATAGAGACAATAAAAACAAGTTGTCAATTAAGAGGATATCTTTTGTACGTACGTGCGTATGTATGTATGTATGTATGTATGTATGTATGTATGTATGTATGTATGTATGTGTAAGAGAAATGGTTATGCAAGAATCTGAAAATACAACAAAAGGGTTTCGACAAATTAGAGAAAATTCAAAGAAATTGTGAGGTATATGAGAGCATTTGATGGACGTTTAATGTGTAGAAGAAGGGGTGAATTTAATTATATGTGATGTTGCAAGAAAAAAATGGTATGACAAATATAATTTTTTAAGAAAAAAAAAGTGGGTTGAAAAATTTCAGCAAAGCAATTAACGATGATAGGGGTATATATGGCCCAAAACTTAGCAACAAGGGTATATATGATTCAAAACTTAACAACAGGGGTATATATGGACCAAAACTTGGAAAACAAGGGCATTGAAGAGCTAAACTTTTAACGGAGGGTATATCTGAATATTTTCGCAAAGTTTGGGGGCATATTTGACCCTTTTTTCCAATTTCTCACTTGAGTTTTCTTTATTCTTCTTATTCTTGATGTTGGAATCGCCGGTGATGTGAAAGATGAAGTCGGTTGATATGATACTAAAATAATTTGCAGTTGGTAAGTACTTTAATCTTGATTTTTATCGCAATTGTGCATTGAGTTTTTTATGGGGTGTTCTAGACTTTTTTTATTTTTTACTTGATTATTCTTGGGATTATGCAAGCATCGAAAGACACAACAAAGAAATTTCGGCAAATTAGAGAAAATTCAAAGAAATTACGAGGTAGATGAGAGCATTTGACGGATGGTTAATGTGCAGAAGAAGGGTGAATTTAATTATATGCGATATGACAATTAAAAAGTGATGTAGAAATATACAACAACAACAAACCCAGTGTATTCCCACTTAGTGGGGTCTGGGGGGGGGGGGGTAAGATGTACGCAGTCCATACCTCTACCTCTGATGAGGTAGAAAGGCTGTTTCCGAAAGACCCTCGGCTCAAGTCACGAGATATCACACAAACACATAGTACAGCACAGAAGCAGATGACATAACATAGATACGGCACCCATAAGGAATATAAAACAGGGTAAAGCATGAATGCAGGAATGCAGGAATATAAAGCAGAGGAAAGCACACATATTCGTAATAAACATGGAACACGGAACACGGAACATTGAATACGGAATCATAACAGGAATACACCCCCACCAATTAATTCCCTACACTAGCGACCCGAACTGGCCCTAATCCTCTGCCGTGATTCGCATCTTCCAGACCTTCCTATCTAGGGTCATGTCCTCGGTGAGCTGTAACTGTTCCATGTCCTGCCTAATCACCTCACCCCAGTACTTCTTCGGTCTACCCCTACCCCGTCTAAAACCATCCAACGCTAGCCTCTCACACCTACGGACCGGGGTATCCATGCCCCTCCTCTTCACGTGTCCGAACCATCTCAATCGTGCTTCCCGCATTTTACACTCCACTGAAGTCACACCAACCTTCTCCCGGATCGTCTCATTCCGAACTCTATCCCCTCGGGTCAGTCCACACATCCAGCGCAACATCCGCATTTCTGCCACCTTCATTCTTTGGATGTGGGAGTTCTTAACTGGCCAACACTCCGCTCCATACAGCAAGGCCGGACGGACTACCACCCTATAGAATTTGCCTTTAAGCTTGGGCGGCACCTTCTTATCACACAGCACCCCCGATGCGAGTTTCCACTTCATCCAACCCGCCCCAATACGGTGCGAGACATCCTCGTCAATCTCACCGCTACTCTGGATCACGGACCCAAGATACTTGAACTTATCCCTCTTCCCAACCTCCTGTGCTTCTAGCCTCACTACTACCTCATTCTCCCGCCTCACGTCATTAAACTTACATTCCACATACTCTGTCTTGGTTCTGCTCACCCTGAACCCTTTAGACTCCAGAGTTTGCCTCCACAACTCTAATTTGTCATTCACACCCCCTCGAGTCTCATCTATCAGGACTACATCGTCTGCAAAAAGCATACACCACGGCACCTCCCCTTGGATACGCCGCGTCAACACATCCATTACTAACGCAAACAAAAAGGGACTAAGAGTAGATCCCTGATGCAATCCTGTCAGGACAGTGAAATGCTCTGAGTCTCCTCCCGCCGTCCTCACCTGGGTTTTCGCTCCCTCATACATATCCTTAATTACTCTGATATATGCCTGCGGTACTCCACTCACCTCCAAGCATCTCCAAAGCACTTCCCTGGGGACTTTGTCGTACGCCTTTTCCAGGTCGATGAACACCATGTGCAGATCCTTCTTCCTCTCCCTATACTGCTCCACCAACCTCCGTACCAGGTGGATTGCCTCCGTCGTCGAGCGGCCGGGCATAAATCCGAACTGGTTTTCCGAAATAGACACTATCCGTCTCAGCCTCACCTCGACCACTCTCTCCCAGATCTTCATAGAGTGACTCAGTAACTTGATCCCCCTATAGTTATTGCAACACTGAATGTCCCCCTTATTCTTATAGAGGGGGATCATGGTACTCCACCTTCACGCCTCGGGCATCTTTGCCGTCCTGAAAATTTCGTTGAACAATGCAGTCAACCACCTTACACCAGCCTCTCCAACGAACTTCCAAAACTCCACCGGTATCTCATCCGGCCCCGTCGCCCTACCCCTTCGCATCCTGCGGACTGCCTGTCTAACCTCGTCTACCTTAAAACGTCTACAATAGCTAAAATCCCGACACTCCTCTGAGTGCTCCAGTTCCCCTAACACAATAGCTCTGTCCCCCTCGTCATTCAAGAGCCTATGGAAGTACGACTGCCATCTCTTCTTTATGTGGCCGTCCTCCACCAACACTCTACCGTCCTCCCCCTTAATGCACCTCACCTGATCGAGGTCACGACCCTTCCTCTCCCTAGCCTTAGCGAGTCGGAACAACTTTTTCTCCCCTCCTTTCCCCTGTAACCCTGCATACAAGCTCTCAAAAGCGGCCGCCTTAGCTGCCGTGACCGCTGACTTCGCCTCCTTCCTCGCTAGCTTGTACTCTTTCCTGTTTACCCGCTTCTCTTCTTCGTCCTTACTTTCCACCAACTTAGCATACGCCTCTTTCTTGGTCTCCACTTTCTTCCCCACCTCTTCATTCCACCACCAATCCCCCCGACGGTGTCCGGCCCGACCCCTCGAAACCCCCAACACCTCCCTTGCATTCTCCCTGATGCACGTTGCCGCCCTGTCCCACATATTATCCACATCCCCCCTACACTCCCACACCCCCATTCCCGCCAACCTCCCCCCTATCTCCCACGCATTCACTGGCGTCAAACCGCCCCACTTAATTCTCGGTCTACACTCCTTACTCCTCCTCTTCCTATTCTTCTTTATACCCAAATCCATAACCAAGAGCCTATGTTGGGTCGAAAGATTCTCACTCGGGATGACTTTGCAGTCTTTACACAACGCCCTATCCCCTTTCCTAAGCAACAAAAAGTCAATCTGGGTCCTGGCTATCGCGCTCCGAAAAGTGATCAGGTGCTCGTCCTTCTTCGGGAAGCCCGAGTTCACCACCACCAGCCCAAACGCCCTCGCAAACTCCAATAGGGTCGCCCCCTCTTCATTTCTCTCCCCAAAACCAAAACCACCATGCACATCCCCAAAGCCTCCCGGTAGCGCCCCGATGTGCCCGTTGAAATCCCCTGCTACAACAATCTTCTCCGAACTGGGCACGCCTCTCACCACGTCCTCCAAAGCCTCCCAGAACCGCATCTTCTCCTCCCCCTCCGATCCCACATGCGGCGCATAGGCACTACACACGTTCAGGGTAAACCCCCGAATGACCAACTTAATAGTCATCAACCTATCGTTGATCCTCTTCACCTCCACTACCTGACCTCTAAGCTCTTCATCTACCAAGATGCCAACTCCATTCCTACGCCTGTCGCTCCCAGAGTACCACAGCTTGTAACCGTCCACATCCCTAGCCTTAGACCCTACCCACTTGGTCTCTTGGACACACGCAAGGTTGAAAATTTTTAGCAAAGCAATTAACGGCAATAGAGGTTTATATGACCTAAAACTTGACAACAGAGGTATATATGACCCAAAACTTGACAGTAGGGGTATATATGATCCAAGACTTAGACGTTAAGGATATTGATAAGCTAAACTTTTAACGGAGAATATATCTAAACATTTTCGCAAAGTATAGGGCATATTTGACCCTTTCCCTTCAAATTTTGTGTCTTAATATTACAAGGATAAGTTTACTTAAAAATCCATGCATATGAATGTTACTTTTCACCAATACTCTTATCAATTACAACAACCCAACCAAAAAAAAAACGTTACTACTATCATTATTAGCTTTCGATGCACAACTAGTACCACCAATCCCCTTTACCAACATCCACAATCGCACAACCACCTCATTGACTTACCGGCACTACCACCAGCCGCCAGCAAACAACCATCAATAGCCACCATAGCCAAACCACCTTCACGATCATCAACCATCTCCACCACCCAACATCTGCCATCACGGCCTAAAACCACCAGAAAACTACCGATCCTATTAATAACCATCTCCACAGCCAGCTGCAAGCTTCGACTGCTAGCCCCCTTTACCGACGACAACCACCAACAACCACTACGTTACAAGTGTAGCCACTAACAACTCTCACTACTTGATAGCTTGTCGAGCATATTTAATCAAACAAATTTATAAACCATATAAAATCATGATTTTCGTTTATAATTTATTAATATTATATTTAAAGCAATATCGTCCGAAATTTTATATTACTGTAATTAATTTTTAAATAAAGATAAATTACACACATTTAAGTGCTAAAAATAAATAATAATCTTAATTATTCAATGTTCAAATTTGAATATTTCATTTTAATATAATCAAATATCTTAATTTCAATTACAGCCTTAGTTAAAAGGAGTAAAACTCAATAAAAGATCCAGAGCTAGTAAGTGGATGTATTTGAGTATATCGACAATTGGTTTCTTAAGATTTTTAGGTAATTGTATTATACTTTCATTGTTTGAATAATGTTTCATTATTCTTTTTCTTGGTGAATAAAACTAATGTAACTAACATGATAGTGGGAATTTTTTAAAATATATAGCTTTTAAAAATATTTACCTCACGTGGTTCAATATACAATATTCTATTCAGACAAAATCATTATATATAATGTATTTATTATAAAATAAAAATAAAATATTAATATCAAACTTAAAGGAGTGATGCAACTTTAGAGAGTTTTAGTAGTACTTTTGTTTGATACTTGAATATATCTATATCTATATCTATATCTATACTATATTAAAAGTGTGAAGGGCCATATAAATGTTGTTTGAACTTTTTGTCCTTCATTAAAAGAATTTGTTTTAGACACAGTCGTCTTTTTACTATATTTTTCTAATTTTTCAAAGCTGAAAATTTATTAAAATTTAATTATTAAACCTTTTCTTATTTGAATTAGGACTATCAAACGGGTCGGGCCGGGCCAACCCGGAACCGGCCCTTCTACTTTAACCAGGTTGAGGGCCGGGTTTGGGGCTAGCCGGGCTGGGCCCAACAGTAAAAAAATTAAAATCCACCTGAACCCCGCCCACTTAACCCAATCCGGTCAAACTCACCAAAATCCGATCAAACCCTGTTAAAAAAAGGGTCAAACCCGGTAAAAAAAATAAAAAAAAAACTTTCTTTCAATATACATTACATATAGTAATATACCCACCTATATACTTTATAAATACGTTAAATAATATATATACACTATATATATAGTATATAATACATTAGAATTTAAAAAATATATACACATATACACAATTAGTCAATTACTCATATATATGCATCATTCAATGTATATATACTACTCTTATAAAATATACTACATTATATATACATTACAATATATATAGATATAGTTATATACTAATTAATAAAACATATACACATGTATACGTTAAATATACACTTCTATAGAAGATATATACACGTGTATACGCACCATTCAATGTATATATATTACTAATTATAAAATATACTACATATATATACATTACAATATATATAGATATAGTTATATACTAATTTATAAAACATATATACATGTATACATTAAATATACACTTCTATAGAAGATATATACTCATATATACGCACCATTCAATGCATATATACTACTACTTATAAAATATACTACAATATATATACATTACAATATATATAAATATAGTTATATACTAATTTATAAAATATATACACATGTATATGTTAAATATACACTTCTATAGAATATATATACCCATGTATACGCCCCATTCAATGTATATATACTATTACTTATAAAATATACTACATATATATACATTACAATATATATAGATACAGTTATATACTAATTTATAAAATATATACACATGTATAAGTTAAATATATATTTCTATAGAAGATATATACACGAGTATACGCACCATTCAATATATATATACTACTACTTATAAAAGATACTTCATTATATATACATTACAATGTATATAGCTATAGTTATATACTAATTTATAAAACATATATACATGTATACGTTAAATATACACTTCTATAGAGGATATATACACAAATATACAAAACATATGCTACTTAATATAATCAATTAATAATATTTGATAGTAAATTAATAATATAGTAGAAGTAAGTTTTTAATTTAAAGTAGAAAATTAGAAATTCAATTTAAAATTTTAAATCCTTAAATGAATAAATATAAAAAGCAAGGACTAAGGAGTGAATGAATTTGAGGAATTTTATTGATTACAAAATAATCCGAAATTTATAATTTACATGAATGAAAAATTTACAAATTATGCATCATTTTTTCCAATTCATCCATGTTTATATTAACAGGAACTTTCATAGGATAATCGAAGTCAACGGGAGCAAAACCATGCATTGAACTTGATTCTGCTGAGTTCTCCCGTGAAGACATAATTTCTTCAAGTTTCAGCTCGTCGCTCGGCTCCGGTTCCATTCTTTGGTTTCTTCTTTTTGCTCTAATCCAATCTCTGAGGCAAACTAGAACATTCATTGCATTGCTTCCCAATGAGTGTCGGTTGTCTCCAAGCTGCTTCGTCCCTGACTAAAGGCGCTCTCTGATGCAACGGTTGACATTGGAATATTCAAGATATCTTTAGCTAATTTTGAAAGCACAGGATATTGTGTTTCATTACTCTTCCACCATTCCAACGTGTTGATCCGTCGTCTGCGATCCTCTAGTGCCGACTGAAGATAATATTTCAGCTCTTCCCGATAAGTTGATGTGTAAGTTCTCTCATCAACAATGTTCCAACAATTTAAATAAAAAAAAATAAGGAAAACCACTATGTGCCGGCCTTTTAGAAGATGATGGCTCCTCGGGAGGATGAGGAGCGACAACTGGAGTGATATTTGTAGGTACGGCTAAATCCAATAAATCAGCATAGTGATTATATAATTTTTCTATGTAATCCTTTGCATCATTTGTAGCCGTCCACAAATCAGGTTGTACTTGTTCAGAATCATGGTTGGTATTTATTTTTAAGTTAGTATAAATAAGAGTACTAAATTGACACATATTATTATATTTCATGCACGGATTTAGCATAGCACCAACCAAGTAAATAGGGGAAATCGGGAAAAAATATTTTTTAAATTTCGTAAACATAGCACCAACAACTTCTTTATAACCTTCTTTATTTTTATATTCTTTGAGCAAACCAGAAATATCGGTTATATATGCCAAAATATTACAAACAGTATGATAATAAGCACTGGAAAATTCAACCGTAGCTACATAAAATTTTTCTAAAAACTTAATAAGATCATTAATTACAAACCAATCAGAATCATGTAGCATGCAATCAGCAGAATCATCAAATGAACCACAATGTTGGTTAAAAGCTAGTGTAATAGGAAATCTATATTTATAACAAGTTTTTAAAAATTCATACATAGAATTCCATCTAGTATCAATTTCCTCAGGCATCAAAATCGGTGTAAGTCCATTTTCTTGACATTTAATTTTAAATTCTCTAATTCTCTATCTACGATTATTTTCTTGTATAAAACCAATGGCAAGACGAATTTTTTCAATACAAAACTCAAAATACTCAAAACCATCTTTTACAATTAAATTATATATATGATATGCACACTTAATATGAAAAATTTCAAGCAAGGGCTGAGATAGCGTAGATTTTAATTTTTTTTATAGCACGCTTGTTGTTAGAAGCATTATCAAAAGCAATACATAAAATTTTATTTTCGATACCATAATATCCGGTAATTTTAACAATAGAATCAACAATAAATTGTCCAGTATGTTTACGATCTTCATCATATAAAAAAGCAAGAATACATTTTTGCATCACGAAATTACTATCCATCCAATGACAAGTAACGGTTAAATAATCATTTTTATTTACAGAACGACCAAGATCAGAAGTTAGAGACAATCTACATTCAATATTTTTTAACAATGTTGATAAATAAAAATAATATTGTGAATGAAGTCTAAAAATATCAGACCGAAAAGTAGTTCTAGGAATACCGTTGAACATAGGATCATAAATTGCTTGTATATAATGAATAAATGCATCAGAAGAAGAAAAACTAAAAGGCAAACAACCCACAACTACCATTTTAGCTATTTCTTTTCGGTCCCTCAATTTATTATACTTCTTCGCTACATGACCGGTTGCTGGGTCCATTCTAGTTTGCGTTGGCCCACCAACATCCCCACCACCTTGTGCAATATTTAACTCTCTTTTGTGATCTTCAGCTATATGTCTCATTAACATACTCGTACCCTCTTACTTGCCTCCACTTCAATGCTCATATATTTGTTGACAAATAGTGCATTGCACCTCATTATCTGATATACGTTCGAAAAATTATCATGCAACACTAGTTTTTTATGAGGTCTTGGGGCACGGGGAGGACGGGGAGGAAGATTAACCGATTCAGATCTAACGTTAGCATTTCCTACTGCAAGTGTCTCAACAATATTTTCATTATCTTCGTCTAAATTAACCACATCTACTTCATTTTCTTCTTCTATACCGTAATTTTCCTGAGCTTCTACATAATCCATATCGTGAGCACTTACACCTATTTCTTCCTCAAAAGGTGAGCGGTACCGGAGGCGAAGGTACACGGGTATATCTACTACTTGAACTACCTCTAGTAATTCGTTTTTCACTACCACTACCGCTTCCGGGACAAAATTTTTTAACACCTGTAGTAGCGAAGTTTCTTAATTTATCCATAATATAAATTAAATTAAACTAAAAATATTCAAAATACACAAATATAATAAAATTAAATATTAAACAATTAATACAATAAATAAAAATTAAACGTAAGAGATGGAACGACAATACCAAATTTTGGAAGTATCCGAAGGTTGCGACTTT
Organism: Capsicum annuum; assembly: GCF_002878395.1. Taxonomy (NCBI): domain Eukaryota; kingdom Viridiplantae; phylum Streptophyta; class Magnoliopsida; order Solanales; family Solanaceae; genus Capsicum; species Capsicum annuum. Next base: position 67,780,339 of record NC_061120.1, read on the forward strand.
GGAAACTTCCGCTCGTACTTTGTAAACGAAAAATTAAAAAATTAAAGTTAGTGAAAAATTGTGTGAAAAATGATTTGAAGTTGTAGGGTATTTATAGATTTTTTTTGGGATTAAAAAATAATTTTTAATGTAATTTTTTTTAATAAATGGGCCCAAACTAGCCGTTTGGACCCAAAAACGGCTATATAGCCGTTGGGCCAATGACTAGTTTGGCCCAAAATCCATTTTTTTTTAAAAGGTAACCGAGCTGGGCCGGACCAGGCGTTAACCGGCGGGCCTGGATTGGGCTAGATCCGGGCCGGGCTAACCGGGCCCAAATTAAAAAAAAGACGGCCCGAGACCCAGAATCCTAAAGCCCTTGGGCTTATCGGGCCGGTTCAAACCGGGCCAGTTTATTATGTGGGTCGGTTCGGGCCGGTTTTAACCGGCCCGTTTGACACCCATAATTTGAATTGTGTACCTAAAATATTGGACTAAATTTTTGCCTTAAATAAATCTTTAATTCATTCAAGTTTTCCTTATTTGAACTATATTAAAAGTCCTAACATTTAACACATTCAAATCAGTTACAATTTTACTAAGGGATAATACTCACAAAAATACCTCGCAAAGTTCAGTATGCTCAACTGAAAATCCGGTCAAAGTTCAGATATTTTTGTGAGTATTATCCCTTTTACTAACTTATAACAATCCTATTTTTAATTATTTTATTAATTTTGGTAAGAAGAAAGAAAAAAATCGTGCAGTGACTCATATTAGATTTAGGAGTTAAATTTGTATTTATCTTATACAAGTTTTTTTTTTATAAAATTTGGTATTTGGAGCAATAAACACACCTTTTATAATTTAGTAAAAATAATAATAATCTATCTGTAATCTATATCTTTATCTATAATCTATAATCTATAATCTATAATCTATAATCTATAATTTATAATCTGTATATCTATATAATATATTAAAAGTATGAAGACCTTTAGAAAAGTGATTTAAACTTTTTACCCTTCATTAAAAATCTATACTTTAGACAAAATCGTCTTTTTACTATTTTTCTTTAAACAAAATCGTCTTTTTACTATTTTTCTTTAATTATTATCTTATAATATTTAAATTAAGAATTTCTACAACATATGGTAAGAGAAAAGTATTCTTTCAAAAATTTTCCTTAAAAAAATACAAAAACCAACAATTACCCAAAAGTTCCAAAAAAAAAAAAAAACAAGTTATTTTAATTTTTTAAGGAAAAAAGTTGAAACCACGTTATTAAATTTTTGAGGAAAAAAGTTTCAATTTCCTAAAGTTGTGTTGTAGTAATAATTTGGTATCATAATTAATTTTTCTTTCAAAAATTTTCCGTAAAAAACATAAAAACCAATAATTATTCTAAAGTTCCAAAAAAAAAAAGAAGTTATTTTAATTTTTTAAGGAAAAAAATGAAACCACGTTATTAAATTTTTGAGGAAGAAAATTTCAATTTCCTAAAGTTGTGTTGTAGTATTAATTTGATACCATAATTAATTTTTTCCTTTTCGCAACATAAAAATAAAAATCTTCCATATTTAAATATTTTTATTTTGTAGCAAAAGGTATTGGAGAATTATTTTTTTCGTTAATTTGATACCATAACTAATTTTTCCATTTCGCAACATAAAAATAAAAATCTTTCATATTCTAATTTGATACCATAATTATTTTTTTCCTTTTCGTAACATAAAAAAAAATCTTGCATATTTAGAAGGTATTGGAGAATTCTTTTTTTCTACAACAATATAATAACATCCATAATGTAAAATTTGTTGGCAGAGATATTCTAATAACTGTTTTTGTAATGAGCTTTAAAAGTTTTATCTGTAATCCCATCTTCAATTCAATGGAGAAGTTGATCAAATCACAAAATTTTAGATGAAGATATAGAGATCGAGTATTCGGGTAGAAAATTAGTAGATATGTTTTTTTTGTTCAAGGGAGAGGGTGTGTGAGCTAGCCTCCACCTCTCCTCTTGTCCTCTTAGCTGTAGTTCTATTCAAATATCGCGCAATTTTAATTTTTTTCATGTGTATTACTATTGTTGCTATATTATATTTTGCTACTTTGCAATCTCTATTATTACAATCATGTGTTGCACACTTCATTTTTGAGGCAAGAGTCTATCAAAAATAATTTTTCTTCCACACTTCACTTTTGAGCCAAGGGTCTATCAAAAAAACTTTTCTACCTCACGAATATAAGGATATGATCTATGTACACCTAATTCATCCCTCAAAATTTAATATTATAGCGTGCTCTAGGAAATACTGATCTTACGGGCGGAGTTCTTCGTATGTTGTTTTGCAAAACATATATTTTTTTAATTTGCTCTCTATATTTTGCTTCTGTCATGAAGACGGCACCAACCATATGTCTTTAGGAGCAAACATATGTCTTCATCTTGGTGGTCACAATTTTGATACTGGTACATTGTCTTGTGGACATGTTGCATGGTTGACTGGGCGGACGACTTCTTATTGACATAATTTCTGTGATAAGATATAATGTGATTTCTTTTGATTATGATTCAAGTCTTCTCCCTATATTTATTATCATCATTCTTTATGTTTTTATTTATTTCATTTACTTTATGAATTTAAAGATTATATATGAATTATAAATAATTAACAATTGATAATGAATTTTCTCTTTCTATTATTGTCCCTTCTTTGGGTTGTAACTCAGATGTAGAAACACAAGTACTTCATCGATCATCGATCCCCTGTTTATAATTCTTGATGAATTTTTAACACATGAGAAAATGGATTAAGTGTTGGGATTATCCTGTATAGATGATCAAAGAATTAGATCTTTCACCATAAGAGAAGAACTTATCTGATTCGGATGTATTGGTATGTTTTTATATTTCATTTGGAAATATATTTTACAGATTTATGATTTTGTTTTATTAGTTTAGTTGTTGTTAATTTTTCAAAAATATATTACAACAACAAGTGTCAATTATAAAATAAAATTTTATATTAAGCATTTTGGAATAATCGCGCAACACACGTTCTTCTAGGCTAGTATATAAAAATGTAAAAAATGATGGCTATTTATAAGGATAAATTACACAAATTTCAAACTTAAGAGTCCATATTATCAAATATTCCTTACCTTTTTAAAATTTACATAAAATTCCTGAATTCAACTTTAATGTTGATACATATGTTGTAACTCACCTCACCGAGTTTCTCTCCTCCATTAACGCATGACATTAATGGGTGATACATATTGTATTATGGTGATTCAAATGGTAGATACAGTTAATATTTCAATTATATGGTGATTCATATGCTATTAATGGGTGACACATTTTGTTCATAATGAATATTAAATATTCTGTTATTTAATTGGTGATACATATTATCATACAGTTTAAGAGTAATTTTTTGTGGATAAGATTTTTGGTGATATATATGTCTTAAACTTAAGCATGAATTGAGATCATAGAGATCCCCTAACTCAAGGTCAAGTTGAAAGCTTTCCTATCGTTTGAGTTTTAGTGAGCGTCGAAACTTAAGTAGACTTCAATCGAACATAACTCTTTATATATGATAAACTGGGTGGTCTACTATATATCAAATAAAAACTCTTCTAATTATCTTTCCAACGATATCAATTTTTCCTAAATCCAATACCGAAGAAAAAAGTTATGCCCATTTTACTCCAGCATGTCATCTTAGAAAACTGAGTGATGACATTTGTGATAACTTATCATAAGTGTGACGACTTATCACAAATATTGTCAGCCTTAGACAGAATCCATCCCCCAGTAATGATATTTCTGATAAGTTATCACAATTGTGATGACTTATCACGAATGTCGTCAGCCTTAGGCAGAAATTCATCAATTCCAGCCCCCCAGTAACGATATTTATGACGACTTATCACAAGTTTGATGGCTTATAACAAATATCATTAGCCTTAGATTTTCAGCAACTGGGAAGCAATTTAGTAAGGGTATTTTGGTCTTTTTCCTTCACTTCCCACGACTTATAACCCTCAAGGAGCGTATTATCTTCCATTCTCTTTAGTTAAACATCTCAAAATTCTCTGCACACCTTTAACCACAAGGTTAGGGTTTCAACATAAAAACCCAATTATCTAGAGATTCAACCGTAAGAATTTGATAATTCTTGTATATTTGAATTCTCTATTAAGAGGGCTACGAGGGATACCCAATAGTTCGTGAATAACCTTCCGAAATTTTTGAAGTCATCCAAAAGCTCCAAGTTTACGGTATGTGGGTTTTGAACAAGAACACCCTTCCGTTCTTGTGCCCAAAAGTTTCAATTTTTCTTAAAGAATTTCGCATTTCCAAGATAAATTTATATTATTTTGCTATATTTCAAGTTTATGAGATTCTGGAATTGTTCAAGTCTTGAATTGCATGATTATCTTATTTAATTTTGATATAAATTGAGAGTTCATGAAATAAATTGCACATTCCTATATTGATATCATATTTTCAAGAATTTTCAAGATTTGTTATCATGAATTGAGCCTTATTGTAAAATTGTGAGTCTTTGAGAATGACTTATTGATACTTTCTAAAGTGTTTCAAGAAGAGTACATATATTTCTATGTTATTGAGACTTTAAAGCTTACTCATGATAAGTCTATCAAGATTTCAAGAAAGAAGTGAGTTTTGATCCTAAGTTAAGAAAGAAATCCACATCCTTGATTTTGAGATAACAGGGATGCATTTTGGCTCCCATCACATATTGTTGAAGGAAGTAGTATTTAGCACTGATTTGGGCTTGATTCCGAGGTCTTATGCCCCAGAACTACGTGCCCCCGTAGGTTTCTGATTACCCCTAGTGGGTTAAGATAGTGATCACTAAAGTTAAGGTTCTATCCGATGGAAAGGATAGAACAACTCTCCCCAATATGGGTAAGACGTTGGACTCCTTGTAGCTCACATGGTTTATGTCGGTTAGAAGAAACTCCCAAAGTAGTCCGCCACTCTATCTAAGATACAAGTATATGTATTTTAAAAGCTATGAGTCCAAGATTTCTAAGGCTCTCAAGTGTCAAAATCTTTAAGTTTCCAAAGAAGTTCCTAGTTTTCATGAGATTAAAGTGTATGCTCTGAAAGATGTTTTAAGACTTTATCTATCTTATAAGTTTGAGAATAAAGAAAGAAAGAATGCAGATTTAGAATGAAGTGCAATGACTCATGTGATTTACATTACCTGTTTTCTTATTCATGATTATGATGGTTTTAATATGTGAGTCATCTATACTAGCATGCATATTTTCTATAAGAATTTACGATATTGATTATTTAATTGTATACACCCCATATACTCAGTACATTCCCAAAGTGCTGATCCACATATACGTCTACGCGCTACATTGTCTCATAATGTAGGTATAAGACTTAGTATGCACATTCAGATTCAGTCAGCTCACAGCTTCTAGTCAGCAGGTGATGAATCCTTTTGATTCAAGGGTTTGACCCAGATAGACAGTTTGAGCAGTTCTTCATTTTTCTATTTCAGTCATATTGAGTTGGGATAGTTGGGAGTCATGACCCGACTATCTAAAGTCAGTATTAGTAGAGGCTTCATAGACAGTCAGTAGAGTTAATATATTCGGTTTTAGTTTTATTTTGGTAAAAGCAGAGTTGTAATCTTGTAAAGTTTAGATTTATATTGATCAAGTTTAGAAAAGTTTTATGTTCTTGCCGGTTTTATACAGATTTAAGCATTTTATTCAGTTGCTTATGAGTTATGCCAGTAGAAGGGTTAGCTTGGGGTCACTTGTGACCCTAAGCACCGTGTTATGTCTCGGGACCCAATTTTGGGGCGTACACTCATGTTTTCTTGGAAAGAGATAAAGTTGTGCATAATGCTGAGATGAGGTATGCAGATAATACACCTGCTGCTGGAGAGGAAAAAGAATCACTTTCCAAGTCAGATTTGGAATACATAAAGTCTTATGTTAAGACTTATGTAAGTATAATATTTTTTTGGTATGTTGTGTTAATGTTAAAACATATTATAGCTTGACATGAAATTCACAATGTTATTCATAATGTAGGTTGACATGAAATTCAATGATCTGTAAAAGTTGATGGTGGACCATTATACAGGCTTTTTTGAAAGTTGTGAAAGAAGGTTTTGCTTCATATGGCAAGGTATTCAAAATTTATGATTAATATCACTATGTTACCGTATTATTCTAATTTGTTATCTTGCAGGCTGCTCATTCTCCAGTGCATGAAAGTGAAAAAGATATTCCGGATAGAGAATAAGATCCTTCTTAATCTCTTAATGAGCACAACACAAACACTAAAAGTGACAATATTGTAGAGGATGCCGGACAATCATCTAAAGTAGGTCGCAATGAAGGAGAAGCTGACGAGTGCTTAAAGGTAATTAAATTAACTTAATTTTATGATCGATTTGTTACTACTTGCTCAAAATATTAGCCTCAAATAGTTTATTTGTTATTTTTAAAAGTGTTGAAACTATTAATATAATTCTATAACACTTCATTAACTAATGGTGTATATGTAATGATGAAGTTACTCATATGTATCATTTTGATACATATAAAACTTTTAATTAAAAATTACCCCAAAATTCAATTATACACAATTGATTAGTTAAAAATGTCATATTAGATTTTTTTGATCTCTACGGTTCTAGTTACACAGATCCAAGATTTCAGTAACAAATATTTGATATGTGTTCCTTATGTTTTCCAGATGTACCATTTTGATACATATGTTTCCAAATTTATCAATATGATATATATAATTAATTTAATCAATTCATCTCAGAAATTCAATATCACAAAAAGTACACTTTGACATACATCAAATATGAGGCTGAGAGTGCGTACATAGATAAGGTGCAAGAAGAAGATAGGCATAATACAACTGCTGAAATAGATGAAGGAATAAGGAATGAGTGCCTAAAGGTAATACCGATTTACTTATAACGGAGATTGTTTTTAATTGCTCACAAATTTTATTTGTTTTTATTTGGTAAGTTGAAATTATTCATGTGGCATAACAACTTTTTAGTAACAATGTTTTAAACTTGTCTAAAGATGATCAAAGTTTCCAGTACCAAAAGTTGGATATCTGTTATGTAACTTTTTCAAATGTATCATAATGATACATATTGGTCCACATGTATCATTATGATACATATAGATAGTTTAGGCACTTCCTATCTAAACTTCAATCTCACACTAAGTTCACTTTTTACATACATCAAATAGGACTCTAAAAAAGACCTTCATAATACAAATGAAGATTTATCTAAAGAAATTACCTTGTCGGTCTTATATTAGTGACAGTGATATTGTAGCTATTTCTCAGGTCCCTTTGTGTAAGACTAATATTTCAGATGTCATAAAGAAATCTGCCCAAAGAAATAGGCAGCGTTCAAAACTTTGTCAGTCACCATATGTCAATGCTTTTGATTCTGGGTCAAAAGATAAAGAATTCATCCAATCGTCCAAAAAGTTGAACTACCCGTTTGAAGGTCACAACATTTATGGACTATATGCTGAAGAGCTGTTCTCTAAGTTCTCTCTTTGGCTATCAGTTAGACTGCACACAACACAAGCTAGTAGGTAAGATTGAAGAATCATTTTTCAAAATATCATATATATGTATTAGTCTCAATGCAATCATAATTTGCTTATAGAAAAGGGAAGGATGAGCACTACACGACCAAATACGCTAACCTAAAGCCAAAGATTGATTTTGTAGTTGCATATCCAGTGAAAAAATTGGTTTTATAATATAGCCCAATCAAATACATTTTGGAATGACGAGGTATGCCTCTATGAAATATATATAACACATAACTGTTTTATTGAATTTTATGATTTAAGCACAAATTGAATTTTATAACATGGCCCAATCAAATTAATTTTTGCAGTCTATTTTAGCTTTTCGAATAACAGAGTATCAAAGTGATACATCTGGAAATCATATTTATCATCTTGATGCATATGTAAAAATATGCCACCACTTGAAAACTCATTCTTTATATGTAATTAATCTGTAATATTTGTGATTCATATATTATGTTGACTAATGTAACTATATATTTTATGTATTTTCCAATCAATGTTTTTATAAATTCATATGTATCAACTGTTTTACACTTTATTTTATGTATGGCTTATATGAATCACATGTTCTTATATATTTTAATATACCATTACAGCACATCGATGTGGTATTCTACTATCTTCGCAAGAAAGCAAAACTTGACACCACTAGTGAATATAGATATACCACTATAAATTGCATGTTCAAGAACTACATCCATGACATATACACTCATTATCACTGAATTCAATCTAAGATTGATCTTAGCTCGCATGGCAAAAATGTTCATTTAATGAAAGTGGCTTTAGTAGAGAGATCGATTTATGAGATTATTCAAGGACTATGCATTCCAGCAGATATTTCATGGAATTTGGTTGATGAGGTGTACGTGCTAATAAATTTTCAGGGATCATTTCACTGGGTGTTGTAACACCCCAAGACTATTCCCTGGACGTCACACGGTATTTAGGATCATAAGTAATCCCAAGATAACCCATGAACTGGCATACTATTAAGCAATTGATGTGTGAGCTAATGCTAACACATTTGAGGCTTTTAACTAGAAATAATTGTAAAGTCTTAAGAAATTTTTGTTGTTTTTGATTGCTTTATCTTTGATATTGTAGTAAAGTCAAGATGCAAGAAAACCAATGACAATGAAGTCAATAGAGATGAAATTGGAGAAAACAGACATTAAAGTATAGTTGACGACTTGTCTGATAAGTCATCAGCTCTATGATAAATTATCAAAGTCATCGTCAGCCTTAGGCAGTGTATGAGAGTCAGATTTTAAAAGTGATGACATCTGTTGATAAGCCATAAACTTTGTGATAAGTCTTGAGGATTACCGTCAGCTTTAGGCAGTGTTCAAAAGCTGAGTTAAAGAAGTGACGACATTCCATAATAAGTCGTTAGATCTTTGATAAGTCGTTAGACTCGTCGTCAGCTGAAGGTAGTGACATATTAAATACAGAGAGAAGTTGATGACATGTCTGATAAGTCGTCAACCCCCTGATAAGTCATCACATGTTGTCGTCACCTGTGTGAGAAAAAAGTCGTATGCTGTGATTTGCTTCCAAAATTAGGCTAAGTATTTTGGGCAAAGTTGAAGGTTTTCTAGGGCATCTTAAACTTCACGACATTAATCCATTTTCTCTCTAGTTTTAGGGATTAACATCTTAAACTTATTCAAAAGACTACTTTACTTCTCTTTGGTCTCTAAACTTGGATTTCAATTTTCAATTCTTTGATTTAGTTGTGGGATATTCTTCTTGAATTTGGGAAGAGAATCAATTTCTAACTACATTTTTTGTAAGTTTAATCACTTTGAATTATGAATTTAGTTATTGTTATCGCTTTCTTTCTCATGTGGAATTAAAACCCATATCTAGGGATGTGGGATCTATGATTACTCCAGTATTGTCTTAATAATTGGTTAGGGTTTGAGTGATTGTGGGAACATCTTGATAATTCCTTTGTAATGATTATTTTCTATTGGTTGCAAGCAATAGATCTAGCCTTATGTTTGTTTGCTCGAACTAAGAAATAAACTAAAGGTAGTGAATTATCAACAAGGATTTGGGAAGGTTAAGTTCTCATCTAATGATTAATGTTGTAATAAGATTGATCAACTCGAGATAAAATCAGTATGAATAGAATGTTTCCTAAGTTCAAGAGAATTAGGGAGTTCAACATCTAGGTAGGTTTAGAAACACTTAGATGGACTGTCGAAACTGATAATTTGGTGTTTCCCACAAGTCATGAGAATTTAGTATATTATTCAATAAAGGGTTAATAATCATAATGATCACAATTCTAGTTTCTGTATATCATTGATTTGAAATATTGCATTTTAAGCTTTGAGTTCTAAGGCGAATTGAAGTGTTAATAACTTTTGTTCAATCATTAAAAACCCCCATTTTATCTTTTTGTATCATTTGTTTGAATTTAACTTGTAGCTATATTTTTAAATTAGTTTAATCGTCACTTATATTATTTCTCGTGGATTCGACCCCGACTCCAAAGTTGGGTAAATATATTGATGACGACCGCCTTACACTAAATTAACGTGTAAGTTGAGCGTTATAAAAAATGACGCCGTTGCTGGGGAACAATTTGGCGTATTGAGTTGGTTTAGAATTTAGCCTACTTGCTTGAATTCAAACTTGTAAATATTTGTTTTTAGTTTTCTTTTATTTCTTGTGTTAGGTAGATTTTTATTTTAGTTTACTTATTACTATGGCATCATGGAATGAACATGAGCTTGGTGGTTGGAAATCTTATCTTGATGATCCATGTCTATATTATGATGGACCTCACTTTTGGAAAGATTATAGAGATGATCCCCTTGATCCTGATTTTGAGCCTGAATGCCTATTCTTTTTATTATACCTATCACCTTCCCATTTGTATCACAATGAACCTGTTTTGACCCTGGTCCTCCTTGGACATTATGCACTTTGACTTAGGCAAATAGCCTAAGTTGAGGGTGGCTATCATAAGGGTGCATGATGTAAAGTGAGTATGAAGAAGGGTAAAAAACATATGCAAGGTTGGGTGTGGTAGAAAAAGAATGAGAAAAGAAAAGTTTGTAAAAAATAGAAAATGAATGAATAAAAACTGAACCCAGCTTGAATGCGCTTTAATCAAGAAAGGGAGAAATAAGGTAAAGGTTGACAAGTGAGACCCCAAAAATAGTGTAGTGCCAAGGAGGCTTAGTTACTTTGAATATCCTTGTGTATCATACCAGCCCTAAGCCTATATTACAAGCTAAAGAAAAGTCCTATAGTGGTCATAACTTAACTGTCTGAAAGCTTCGGTAATGAAAATAAGGGCAAGTTTATGGTATTTAGCATACATTGACTGGAACTTCTTTCTGAGAGTGAGTGTCTCTTGACTATCCCCGCATTGACATGCTTGAGTTCACATATGAGTGAGGAGGGACTTCTTCACTGTAAGGGCACATCGATTGCATTGCTAGTTGCCTATTTGTTTGGGAAGTGTAATTGTATATAGGCATGGTTATTGTTGCTAATTTGATTCCCTTATGTTGCATTGTTTATTTTCAGTAATATACACAATTGAGTTTGCGATGATTGACCTTGGAGATGGTAAATATGTTTTGAGCTAAAATGGATGATTGACTACCGAATGTGCTTTGTATCCTCTTAGTTATGTTTAAGTTGCTTGAGGACAAGTAATTGTTTTAAGTTGAGGGTGTCAACCGATTTAAATATGTATAAAATAACTGAGTTTACTGTGCGGAAATATAATTATGATGAAATCTGGGAAAAATAGAATACTGATACAATTTTACATTCTGATAAAACTAAAGAGCGGAACTAAATTTACAAGACTGATTCTGACTGACATCTGTGAAACCTCTACTATACTGACTATAGATAGTTGGGACGCGACTCCAACTACCATTAATTAATACATATGAATAATGAATTAAAATACATAATAACATCTAACTGAAGTCCCCAAAGTAGGAGGACTCATCATCTGCTGACTGGAATCTTCAACTGTCTGATTGTGATATATGGACTACAACTGAACTGGTACCTACATTATTAAACAATGTAGCACATAGACGTATATGTGGATCAATACTTTTGGAATGTACTGAGTATGTGGGGTTGAATGCATAAGTAAAACAATAAATGCAATAGTTCAAATAAACTTTCAAAAACGGCATGCTAAATGTGAGTGACTCACCTTGGCTTGAATAATAAAAGTTGACAAATCATACATCATGAGTAATAAAGTGTAAAAGAAATTCTTATGAGCCACCACACTTAGTTCTAATAAACTGTACTCTTATTCTGTCCTGCAAATTATGCAGGTTAAGTGAAAAGGCCTCAATTTTATCAATCTTAAAACTTAAAGCTGAAATCTAATAACTGAAGTCTTAAGTAAGACAATGTCTGAGTAAATTTGTGATCCTTTACACTAAATTTGTGATCCTTTACACTAACTTTTCTCAAAACTATTCTAACATCTTGATTTAAGACTTAGGGGCTTTGGGAGGTTGTTCTAACCAATATACACCATGTAAGCTATCATGATGTCCAACGTCATGTTCCCTTAAGGGGAAAACCTCACGTTGGGGAGAGGTGTCAGAATCTTACCAAAGAGTATAACCTTATCTTGAGTGATCACTAACTTGGCCCACTATGGTCACTTAATCTCAATCCTATAGTGGCACGTAGTTCTGGGGCCTGAGACCTTAGAATCATACCCAATTCGGTACTAAATACTACTCCTGTTTTTTCCCTAAAATTTTTGGAAATCCACCTTAAAAGAGCACAAGGGTTTGTAATGAAAACCAATTATGCTTCTCTTTCTTTAAATATCAAACTGTACGAACAATGTGGATTCCTTATCTTATCTTAGGATCAAAATATCAACTTTCTTTCTTAAATCTTGGTAAACAATTTGTAAAAGAGGCTCCAAATCATAATCTTGTTGAGATATCATTACTTAAACTTAGGGCTTTTAAAACCCATGCTTTAAACTCATGCAAATTCATAGCAAAACGCCATGCTCAATATACTTCTTGAAATACTTCAACAATACCAAGGTAATGAAATCAAAATCACAATATCATGCTTGAAACTCAATTAAGAATCTGTAAAATCATATCACATGCATAAAGATGTGAAAATAGACATGAATTTCAACATTTAAAGCACTTGTGACATCATAATCTTCAAATAATGATAATTGGGTATGAACCTAAATAGAAACCCATATAAATCCATCTTTAAAAACTAGTTTTGGGCACAAGGATGAAATAAGTATCCTTGTTCATAACCCCACATACCTTAATTTTCTTGAATTGTGAAGAAAACTTGAATCATGGAACTTGAATGGTGAACTTGTGAAAGAAACTCTATTCTTGATTTTTTTTTCTTGAAGGTTTATTGAACTAGGGAGCCTTAACTCTTGGATTCTTGAAGAAATATTGAATTAAAAACTTAAATCCTTGTGTTCTTGAGAGAAAATTTGAACTTTGTTTATTGTGGAAAGAGGGAGAGTTTATATGAGTTGTTTGATGATGAAACGTGGGCAAATAATTCCCTTTGGGGGTGTTATAAATCATCCATTGGACGTTTGGGGTTGAGGGGAAAGGAACAAAGTGCCTCGTGACCCTTAATAAGTTTAAAACAACACGGGAATAGACCAGGCGCCACCCTCTTTAGCCGAGGGGAGTAGATCTCTCGGCTCTCTCTCTATCCCGGTGCAATAGCTCAGGCGGCGCGGGCATATTGCCTCCACTTACTGCCTCTCACAAAAATGGCTATAACTTTTCTCTTGGGTATCGAATTAAGGCAAAATTGGTATCATTGGAAAGATGATTCAATTATCTACAATTTGGTGGGACTTTAGATGAGAAATTACATGTATATAAAAAAATTATACATATTAAATTTGACCCTTGTAGAATCGAATATCAAATTTTAGATGAATCAAAGTGTCTTAGCTCCACTTTGTTCTAAGCGATTATTATGAACATTTTTCACCTCAAAATCACATCACACACGAGGATAAGGATCATGAAACTTATATTCACATAGGAATCATTTGGATTATAACTTATGCACGTAGGAACAACGGTCCAAAGACTAACCCAAAAATATGGGGTCTTATATTATCTCCCCCTTGGAAATATTTATCTTCGAATGAGACTGGTTAGACTGAGAGTACTGTACGAAGGTAATTGAGATCATATTCTGAATATGCATGACTTGGAACCTAATTGTATAATTGACTCTAAAACATGATACATGAACGAAACTGATTTTATGAATACATGCAATGATATGAGAATGGTTATAAGGCTGAGATAGAAATGAGAGAGTCAACTTATGAGTAACCATTACTTCAAGCTGGATCTTGTTTTATGAAGAAAAGGTAAAAGATTTAGTACATGAATATTCGGGGTATTAAATCCCCCCCATGGGATACTTCATTCCCCGAATGATATTGACTTGGCTGAAATACTAAGGAAAGACTGAGATGATGCACGAGACACTTACAGACTGAATCATGACTGAATACCTAGAATCTAAAACTGATGCATATGCATAAATTGAGCTAAATTTGAAATTTTTATGGATCTGAATTACCTCAAGGATATGAAGGATGGAAAATCATAGGAATTGTCTTTCTGATTGCTAGAATAGATTGTTGGCTATACCGACTGAATCATACTGAAACCTTATACTCAACTGGATTATTCCTTCTACACTCTTCCTAAGAAGTTATATTATCATTATGGAGCAAGGGATCATGGGCATGATCTAAGCAAGACATCTGACTAAGGAATCACAATATTGATAAAACTCTATAGCATGGAACATAGACATATAAATCATAAGCTAGGATAGAATTACTAGGCATTAGGCAATGCAACTTCTTACTTTCAGGCCTAGCAACAATGCTTAAATACTCCCTCAACTATACTATTCCCCTTAAAGACCATACTCATTTGATTCAACTTAAAATTTTCACATGGGCATTGATAAATTTATCTACTAAAGTCTAAAATAAACTAAATTCTCTCACTATGATCAAGCCTAACTCAAAATTGCAAGATACAACATGCTTCTACATAATACTGTCTAACCCACATGATTCAATCTTCTATGTCTCTTCCAGAGCTCACACCCTAAGCATAATATGTCTTACCGCTTTGATGACTAACTTTGAACGCTTACTATGGATTCACTAGCGTATATTGCATTCCTCTATTATATCCCAACAGGACATTCAAGCCTATCATTATAACCACATATATTTTTTTTGGTTTAATTTAGATTTTATTAATAATCAAAATAACAATACACGAATGGCCAACCCATCCTAAAAAATAAAAACAAAAAACAAAAAGAATCGGGTAGGCCCAAACCATGACTCGTTCTAATAAAATAACATTTAAAAAGTGTGTAGGGTTTCCTAAAAGATCTAAGATCAGATCACAAGAATCCGTTTCGCCTCTTTTTATTTCCTTGGCTGTCTTCTTCAATCTCCAGCTCAAGCTACTCCTACTTTAGGTAATAAATTCTGTTCCTTGGTATTGCTATGATGGACGTTTCTCCAGCTACAAGAGTAAGTTGTTTCCTTACTTTCTATTGCAGTTGTTTCCTTACTTTCTATTGCAGCTGATTTAAATGAATCTTTCTTAACTCTATCTTCCTTCCTATATTAGCTAAGATCTCCAGTACAAAGGTGTGTGAACAACTTTTTGGTGTAAAAATGTAGGGTCTAGTCCGCTAAGGCCTGACATACATTCCTGGTAAGATTTTTTCTTCTTTTCTATTATTGCTGCTAAGTAAACTACAAATTAATAGAGCTCTTATTAACTAGTTATGGAAGGGAGGGATATAATGATATGCTCGAACCCACTGGTAACTAAATGCTGTAAAGAACCCAAGCTGCATGTGATGACAATCTGAACATTGACCTCCTGATCTACTGAGAGTCCTTTTTATTGAATGGTTACTTAGGCTAAGTAGCACTTCCGTTTTTTTGTTCCCCATTTTAGAATGTACAAATGAATGTGAATAAACTGTACTAGCTTGTCCAGTCTGTATAATTATGTGTAATTGCAAGCCTCAGATAAGATGACTGATACTTATTACTATTAAGCATCCTTCTAGTTGTACTAGGCAGTTGATGAAATGTTGTATATGTGAATGAATTCTTCTCCACTACCGTTTGAATTCTTCTCCACTACCGTTTTAGCTAAATAGTCTACTAGTTGATTGCATTCTCTGTATATATGAACTATTTGCACCTACTTGTTTGAAAGTAATCTCCATGTTTGCATTAGTATATCTTCTACCTTCCATGGTATTTTCTACTCTTTGCTTAGCATCTGCTTCATTGCTAGTGATTCAATCTGTATGATTACTCTGTCTTAATTTGATGTGTTGTAATGTTTAGCTACATTCAAAATAGCTAGTGCCTCTACTTCCATACTAGGTATGTCCTCAATAGATGCCCCTGTTGCATACAATAGGTCACCATGTTCATACCTTAGACATAATACCCAATAACTTCTCCCTGGATTACCCTGTGAAACACCATCTATATTGCATTTAACCCATCCAAATTATGGGAGCTCCCATTGTACAGTTATAACCTTAATTCTAGGTTTCAACTGATTAAATTGCTGCATAATGCCTAGCCAATCTCCTGAGAATTCTAATACAGGCTTTCTCACCTTAAGTAACATTCTCAAATGTCTTGTAATATTCATTATCATCTTATGTACTGATACGCCCTTTCTATCATGCTTCAATGCATTTTTTCTTCTCCAAAGCTTTCATATTATCATAGCTGGCACTGCTCTATAATATACTTTTTCCCTTGGTTTCACATCTGCATTCCACCATGCATATATTGCATTTATCAAACTCAATCCCTGTATATTAATCCTTACAAAAGAAGAAAAATAGGACTAAGTCCTGTTAGCATAATCAGATCTCAACAGAACATGAGACACTGCCTTTTGTGTTTGGTTCTGTCAACACCAATACATAGAAGGACCTTCCACTCCCCATCTCCTGATAGTAGCATCAACTACAATCTTTCCTTTCCATATTATCCATATAAAGAATATTATTTTGAAAGTTAAACCTTTTATCCAAAGATTTTTGTAGAACTCACTAGGATTCTCTTTCAGCCAGACATAGTTTTTTCCCTTGGTTTCACATCTACATTCCACCATACATATATTGCATTTATCAAACTCAATCCCTGTATATTAATCCTTACAAAATAAGAAAAATAGGACTAAATCCTGTTAGCATAATCAGATCTCAACAGAACATGAGACACTGCCTTTTGTGTTGGGTTCTGTCAACACCAATACATAGAAGGACCTTCCACTCCCCATCTCCTGATAGTAGCATCAACTGCAATCTTTCCTTTCCATATTCTCCATATAAAGAATATTATTTTGAAAGTTAAACCTTTTATCCAAAGATTTTTATAGAACTCACTAGGATTCTCTTTCAGCCTGACATAGTGCTATGCTGATTTGACACTAAACTTCTCCCTTTCCTCTAGTGTCCATACTACCTTATCTTACTGCACTGATTTCTGAGGAACATTCACCTTCTGTGTTATATAAATCACCATGTCCCCAGAAAAGAATTCTTTTAGTAGCTGTACATCCCACTGCCCACGCTTTATTAAGTCTTTTACTCTCTGATGGCTATCATCTCATTACCTGCTTACCTCCATAATTGAATATAAATCTCCTATTCTACTCAATTATCATACCAGACATGTACATCTTCTCCCCTTATCCTCTAAAGTATTAGATGGTCAATAAGATCCCTTACCTATAGCATCTTCTTCCAAACTTGGGTACCACCTCTAGTTTTCCATATGACTTTTTAGGATGTAGTTTCCTGCAGTACTTATTCATCATGTACTCACTCCATATAGACTTCTTGGTTCTAAAGTTCCACTAAAGCTTACAAAATAGTGCTGTTGATACATCATGTAGAACCCTAAAACCTAGACCTCCTTCCTCTTCTGGTTCACACATCTTAGACCAAGCCACCCAATGTCTACCTTTCTCTTTCTCATTGCTACTCCAAAAAAATTTTGCAAAACATTTTTAAAGAGCATTTAAAACATTCTTAGGTAGATTCATGACTGGCAAGCAATGTATGGGCACACTTTGTAGCACATTCTTAATTAAAACATCTCCCCCCTAAATGATAAAGGCCTTCCCTTCCAAGATTGTAATTTTCTACTAATTCTATTCATGATTTGTTGGTAGTACTGCTTCTTCTTCCTCTTATAGAACATTTTACATCTAATATAGTTGAAAGGAAAATCCTTTATTAGTATTCCTGTAGCCACTTCTGCCATGACAACTGCTTCATTAGACACATTCTAATGAAAATACAATGCACTCTTCTCCTTGTTAATTCTCTGCCCAGAAACCAATCATATTTCTCCCAATTAGTTGTCAACAATTGTAAAGTCCCTAACTCTGCTTTACATATGATAATCATATCATCTACAAATGCAAGATGGTTAAGTTTAGGACTTTCTCTAGGCATGCCAAATAACTTAAAATTCTTCATAGTCAGTAATTCTTTTAGTCCTCTTGAAAGAACCTCTACTGCAATGATAAATAAAGTAGGTGACAGAGGATCCTCTTGTTTAAGACCCCTAGATGATTTAAAGAAACCCTTAGGCTGCCCATTTATTAATAAAGAGTACTAATTATTTGACTATAACCTGAACACCATACCTATATGCTCTTCACAGAACCCAATCTTTCTAAGCACTTTTTTCAAAAAAAGACACTCCACCCTAAAATAGGCTTTCATCATATACAACTTCATGACCATGTTTGGTGGTTTCCTTCTCTTTCTAATTTTAGATACTATTTCCTGCACTACCAAACTGTTCTCATCTATACTTCTTCCATGAACAAATCCATCTTGTTCCTCAGATACTATATCTATCAAAACACACTTTGTCTTTCATGAATAATCCTTGAAAAGATTTTATTCACAAAATTACTAAGTGATATTGGTCTTAGGTCTGAGAAATTATTGACAACTAGCTTCTTAGGTAACAGTACCAAGTTTGTGTGTGTGATGAATCTTGGGAGATCATGACCACAGAAAAAGGCTATAACCATCTGATAAAGTTCAATAGCTATTATGCCCAAAGTATCCTAAAAAAAGGCACCAGTCATTCCATCTGGACCTCCAGCATTGTTTATATTCAGCCCCATCACTATAACTTTTACTTCCTTCAATGTTGGTATTTTTTTTAATATCAACATTTTGTTCTCCAGTTATCACAGTTGGTAATGCATCCAACATTGAGAAGTCTTTAACATCCTCTTGCTTATGAAACTAATTCTGATAGAACAATACTGCAGCTTCAGTAATTTCATCCTTATTTTCCAGCCATTTTCCTTCATCATTCTAAATTCTAGTGATCTTTAGTCTCGACCTTCTTCCCTTTACAATACCATGAAAGAACTTTGTATTCTTCTCTCCATCTTTGAACCATTGAAAACCAGCTTTCTATTTCCAGTATTCTTCCTCCCTCTTCAACTGCACTGTTAGCTCAACTTATGCCTTGAACAATATTGCCCTATTCTCCCCTGATGGATTTTTCTCAAACTACTTCTTCCTTATCTTGATTACCTCCTCAAGAGTAGCTATCTCTTGGAAAATGTTTCCAAATGTTTGCTTACTCTACTTAGTCAATGCAGCCTTGGTACTTTTTAGTGTCTGATAAAAATAATAAATGGGTTGTCATAAGATTCTATTTCCCAGTTTTGCTTAATAACCTCCAAACATGATTCTTATTGAAACCAAAAGTTGAGGAACCTAAATGGTTTGATCAGATGCTCCTGATTAGTTTTACAATAAAGTAACATAGGTTCATGATCAAAACCTCTTCTTGGTAAATTTTCCACCTCTAATACAGGGAATAAATCCAGTAGTTTGTTATTAGAAAATCCCCTATCCAGTCTTTTGAATATACATTCTTCATCAACTCTGCCATTTCACCATGTAAACTTGCTCCCTTTGAAGGCAATTTCCTCCAGGTTACAATTGCCTATACAGTGGTTAAAATCTTCTGTTTCTTCAAATGTCATAGGTAAATCTCTAAGTTTCTCTTCTAAATACCTTATGACATTAAAATCCTCTCCTATAATCCATGGATCATTTATAGTACCACTCAAATTCCCTATAGAATCCCATAACACTACTCTTTTTATTTGATTACATTTTGCATATAGTAATATGACCACCATTACTACTCCTGCATATTGGTTTTGTAGTTTAAGTGTGAGCCGTTGCTCCTCATCACTAACTATGGTGTACTCCATTGTTGATTCTATGAGCCCAGATCTTTCCTAACATATTGACTACTGCATGCTGCATTCCCAACATTCCCTTGTAGACCTCAATATTTTGCCCCTCCAAAAATGTCTCCATAAGACCTATAAAACCAAATTGGTACCTTTTGTGCATTGTTATCAACCTTGTAAAAGCCTTCTAGTGTTAACAACCCTTATATTCCATATTAAAGCATTCATTTTAAGGATTAGTCAGTTGTTTGGCTGCTTGTCTACATTGTACTAGCACTGATGCCTTTGCTTTTTTTGTTCTTTTTACCATGATTTTTCTTCAATGACTTGGTCTAATTAGGAGATAGATCTCCTTCCACTGTTACCTTCTCAACATTATCTAGTAAGTCTTCTTTATCTAGATCTCCTTGCTTACTATTAATAACTTCCATAATGTTACTTACCTCCATAGCAAGAGGCACAATATTCTCTTGTATTTGTTCTTGAGATGACTTGTTCTATATCACCATCAACTCTCTTGAATCATTCTGGTTCCCCTCTTCTCCTAAATTTTTCTTTGCATTTATAATTTTAACTTCTGATATTTGAGTCTCATTATTGCCTGCTCTCTGATTCTTCTCCTCTCTTTCTTTGTTTGATTATTATTGTTGTGTTTGATTAACCTTGTCATTATTGATCGGTACATTGATCTGTGCTTATACTCCTTCTATATCTATCTTCCCAAAACTTCTGTTTACCCAGTCTTTGGTACTCTCCTGCTCTTTTGCATTACTTGATACTATTATTTCCTCCACTTTATCTTGTTGATCCAACACATCAAATGTATTTGATGTTTTATGTCCCCCTTCTTATCCTTTACCTCTCCCAAAATGTGACCATATTAATCCTTATTATACTTGTTTTTCGTAGCCTACATGGATTTTTCTCCTTCTCTGAAACTGCATTGACATTAGCATTGTATTTTCCATGTGTATCTCCTTCGTTATTGTCCTAAGCTTTTTTTCCCTCTTGCTTGTGCTCAAATAACTTAGGATGGATAGCCCAATATGATTCCTCATCATGAACTTGTAAGCAACACTCCTTACAATACTTAGGTTTGGGTTCATATTTAATTTGGATCCATTTAGACTTAATGTTCCCAGTAACATCATCTTCCTCATTGATTTTAATTATGTGTGGAAGCTTAGCAACTATATCCACCTCTATCTTCACTCTTTCACAGCTTGGCCTTGTATGTTCCTTGTGGCCATATCCACCGCCAAAGGCTTGCCCACAACAGAAGCAATCGAGAATATAACTTTTGTAGCAAGAAAATTAGGTGGAAGATCTGGTAATGAGATCCAATCCACTCCCACCGTGGTTTTCACATCAGGTTTGAACCATGGATACCATTTGAGGGTCCTCATTTTCCAATACCTATCTCTGGATTTTATATAATATGCTGAAATGGACAATAATTATACATAATATTCAAGTTGATTCAAACGAATCAAAATATTCCTTGAATCTAAAACTCCTATAGTACAATTTCCCTTAATGCCACATTGTTTAGGAATTATTTTTCGAAGCTCATTAACATCTGGCCTACCATATGAGAACTTATAAATAATTATATATTGTAAATTTTCTTGCATAATCAAACTCTTCACCTCTGAAGACTTCCAAATAATCGAGGGTTCAACATACAACATGACTACTAGTTTTGGAGGTACTCTTACATTTTTCTGTACTTATAGTTTAGGTTTAAGTAATTCAGCATATTTTGGAGCTTGTACATTCTCTATAATCTACTTAGATGAGTCCTCTGGTGGGATAGTTGATCTTGGGTGTATTTATACACCCAAACATCATAGCTTACCCATATTTTAGCTAAGTTTGGAGAACAAAGTGCCTAGTTTCTTCTGTTTTTACTCGACTTCTATGTAATTGAGCTAACCAATATGATTAGCATGATTTCAGGTATTAATGAGGTAGATGGAGACATAATGGGACTATGGAATACGAATGGCATATGACACAAGAGAAAAGTAGCTTGTTGGACCAAATATGGTGCCTAGAAACTATGTCCAAGACTAATTTGTCATTTATAATTAGTTCAGGGGCTTAGAAGGAAAATATGAGAGAAAATAATATTAAAAAGACTTGATGCTGAATTTTTATCATGATTGAATATTCTGGAGTATTTTGAACAAGGGAATAACGGCTTAGGGTGGAGAGAGAAAACATTTCTCTCTTGTTTTCACTATTTTCATACCAAGATCGTCTTCTAGTTTTTGGTATGATGAATATTTCTATTATGATTTCCGTTTTATTCATGAGTAGCTAAGTTTATTAGTTAGGGTTATGGAAGCCTTGTAGCATACAATCTATTACTTTGGGTTTTGAATTCACTATGCATTGTTTTGTTTACATCATACTCTCTTTGTTTATCTTGAATTCTCATGGTTGCAAACATAGAGGATGTGCCTTAAAACACAACTTATTCAAGATAAAGGTTGTTGTTCGAAAAAGAGTGTAGTGACAAGAAAATAGGATTTCCAACCCCTATTTCATATGTTAATGCCTTAACAGGATTAACTACTTGGAGATTTCGTATTGTTTTTGTAAACACTTTTGATTCGAGAGAACTAAAGTGAATTAGTCCTTGATGGTTGAGAAACTCTTAAGATTATGTTATTAAATGCAATACGCTTCTCTATAAGCATGATGCATTTATGAATTTGTAAAGCCCATAGTTAGGAAGTATTGAAAACTACAAGGTGGACATAACCCTAGCTTGCTATTTCTCTGAATTTGAATACTCCCACACATATTTCATTTTGTTAAACTGAAACCATTAATTTGTGAACTGAATCAATTTCCCCCTTTTTGTTTTATGGAAACAAATGATTAAAAGTCAACTAATCCACATACAACTTAATTAGCACCATATTCCCTGTGGGATTCGACCCTAACCGAGTTGGGTTATATATTTTATAGAGACCGCTTACTCTCTCGTAAGAGAGGTGTAATTTGGGTGTATCAATAGTCTATAATACCCCGCATTTTTGGGCTAGTCTTTAAAATATCATTCCTATGCGTATAAGATATAATCTAAATAATTCCCACGTGAATATAAGTTTCATGATCTTTATTCTCATATTTGGTTTGCTTCAGAGGTGAAAAATGTTCATAAGAATCAATTAGAACAAAGTTGAGCTTAGAGCCTTTGATTCGTCCAAAGTTTGGTATTTGATTCTACAAGGGTCTGTTTTAAATGTATATAACTTTTGATTTACGTAGAATTTATAGCTCAAGACCCCCCCAAATTATAGATAATTGAATTAGCTTTTCAACGATACCAATTTCACCTAAATCCAATAACCGACCAAAAAGTTATGGCATTTCTGTGTGAGGCAGTAAGCCAACCGATAGCGACACGATGCATCGGCATGCGCGTTATGGAACTATTTCACACGCTAATTCAGTTTCTAAAGGGTATAGGGGAACTTTCGGTCACTTTCCCTCTCCCAAATCCACCCATAACACTTAATTTCAGCCTCCAGCAATATACACTCAGTTATTCATCTTTTCTCTCAAATAACAACCCAACCCTCCTCAAGAACACCAAGAACTTCATCAATTTTTCTTCAAGAAAAGCAAGAACTCAAATTTCATAATTCAATAATGCTTTGAAGATTGTGTTTCTCTTTCAAGATTAAAGCTTTAAGGTATGTGAGAGTTCATCCATGAGTCCTCTTTCATCCACGGAGCCCAAAAACTCTTTTCTTTTAATTAAAGAATGAATGTTCCATTACTATGGTATTTCATATGTTCAATAAAGATTGAATTTCATGTTTTCATGATATTTTAAATTCAATTCAGCCCATATATGATTCAATGAAAGATTTTAAATTCCTCATGCTATGAATTTAAATTTCCCATGCTTTATTCAAGTAAATTCCATGATAGATCCTAAATTCATGATGTATAGCAATATTCTCATGTTTTAAATTCATGCCTTCCACATGTTTGATGAAATTCCCATATCATGTTAAGAGCATTTTAAGATGAATCCCCAAGCTATGAACTTTTTCATGTAACTCTATTGTTCCCTCATGTTTAAGACATTCCTACATTCAAGCTATGAACTTTACATGTTTTGATGAAACACTCATATCCTATTTCAAGCGAATTACATGTGAATTCCCCAATTCATGATCTTTGTTATGTAATCATGCTATGCTCCCATGTTTAAGATATTCCCATGTCCAAGTTCATGATCCCCATGTGTTTGGCGAATTGTCCCATATTAATGTATTAATCTCTACGTTCTTGATAGAATGCTTATGTAAATTGAATAGGGTAATCATGAAACATTACCATGTGTTCTCATTCATGTACAAGTCCATAACCTCTAAGTGTTTCATAAAGTGTCTCAATGAATGTACTATAAACAATTAACTATGGTTATACTTTTCAAGATCATGCTATGCTTTACTTTTCAGGCTATTGAGTCCTAGGGGTATTCAATACCCAAAAATCTAGCTGCTTACCTAGAGTTACAGTAGTTACAGAATAGTCTCAATAGTTTTAGGATCATTAGTACTCAATAATAAGTCACAATCTTAGTTCAGTATTTAGTTTAATACTCAGTAAACTCAGTCAGTTAATAGAACTCAGTAGTATTTTGTTAGTCAGCGAGAACCAGTAAACTCAGTTTAGTTTAGTTAGATAACACGATCAGTAATAGTTCAGTCAAGCCTAGTGTAGTTTATAAATCAGTTCAGCGCTTATTCATTTGGGAGTAGAAATCAGCACCGAGTGAACCCAGTGATGGGGATATTTCTATCAGCATAGGGTTTGACCCTTAGTAGCAATCCCTAAGTTACAGAACTACGTAGCCAGTGTAGGTTAAGATATCTTTTTGCCGGACTAGGATTGATACATCTCACATGAGTTTTTCTACCAGCGAGGGTCGATGAAAGTGCTTCATGTCAGAGAGGGTTAACTCATAACTTGTCTTTACCCATGGTACGATATTGACACCCTTCCAATTAGATTTACAGGTTAGACCCCAATCTATTTGGAGAGGGGTATGTTGGTTAGATAACTACCTCCTACAGTTTTAGTTTTAGTCTCAGTATAGAACTCAATTCAGTTCTATAGATTTAGGACTGTTAGACATAGTCACCTAGCTTAGGATAGAACTCAGTTCCATTCTATAGAATCAGGAATTTCAGAAATAGTCACTCAGTTATCAGTACTATAGTATTAGTAAACTCAGATATCAACCATTCAGTTTTCAAAACTCATAATCCAGTGTTAATGTGATCTTATTTATTGTCTTAGTTACCATCTTAGTTACAGTCTCAGTCGAGTAATCAGATCAGTCACTGAGTTTAATTTCAGGTTTGCTTGACCATAGCATATAGTTATTAGTTATTTAATTATCAGTATTTTAGTACCTCAGTTCACAAAATATTTCAGAATCATGTTATATGTTTGGTCTTACATTCTCAAATAATACAGTTTTCACAAATTCATACTTAGTTATCTTATGTTTCTTAGCCAGTCCTTATCTCATATGTATAATACTTTATAGTTTTAGTCCTGTTATTCAGATTAAGTACAGTTCAGTCTTACATGCCCAGTACTCAGCTATCAGACATTCAGTTAATCAAATAAGTTAGTATGTTTATGCATTCATGCTTAGTGTAATTGTATATTCAGTTCCTCAGTTTATTTCAGTCTTCATCACGTAGTTTCAGACCAGTATTCATACAGTATCCATGTTTTATCATATTCCAGCTTCAGTTATACTTATATCATTAAAGTAAGTTTATAGAAACTAAGTGTAGAGATTCACTATTTTATCAAACAATGTTTTTCACTCATGCTCTAAGATATTTTAGTTTTCAGTTTATTCCATCCTATTGATGAGTCTACTTACACTTAGCATGCATGTTTTCTGATTACATATGAAATCAGTTTTACTTATTACATTCAGCCCTGAATACTCAGTATATTCCAGAAGTACGGATCCACATATATGTCTATGTGCTACATTGTCTCAGAATGTAGGTATCAGCTATAGTCTATGTATCATGATCAGA
Organism: Capsicum annuum; assembly: GCF_002878395.1. Lineage (NCBI taxonomy): Eukaryota > Viridiplantae > Streptophyta > Magnoliopsida > Solanales > Solanaceae > Capsicum > Capsicum annuum. The sequence continues at coordinate 67,806,416 of NC_061120.1, forward strand.
TAGTTGCAGATTCCAGCCAACAGGTGATGATTTCTCTTACTTTGGGAACTCTAAATAGTTTTAGTTCATGTACAGTTTATTTATTTTTATGTGTATTGATTAGTGGTAGTTGGATCCATGTCCCAGCTATCTATAGTTAGTATAGTAGAGGCTTCATAGAAGCCAGTCAGAGTAAGTCATGTAATTTATGTTTCATCCTTCAGATTTATCAGATTATAAAGCTTTATCAATATTGTATCTATTTTAGATTTTTAATATGATTATATTTCCCCACAGCAGAATATCTATTTATTATGTTTTAATTCAGTTGCTTAATAGTATGCCAGTTCAGGGGTTAGCTTGGGATCACTTGTGGTTCCAAGCACCGTATGACTACTAGGGCGTAGTCTTGGGTCATTACAAACTTGGTATCAGAGCATAGAGTTCAAGTGTCCTAGGGTGTCTATTAAGCTATGTCTAGTAGAGTCTTGCGAAATAGTACATAAACGTCTGTACTTTTCTTCGAGAGGCTACATGGCATTTAGGAAATGTTTCCCTTCTTTCAAGTTTTAGATCGTGCAGTAGAAGTATTATCTAAGAAATTTATGCAGATCCTCATCTTGCTCTATTCATGCTAAATCTGCCTTAGTTTTGAGATGACATAAACAGTAAAGCTTAAGTCCTTACAGATAGTGTTTCCTCAACTAGTCCCCACAGACTGTTATGGGATTGCATGTTGGCTCAGAAAGTATCCCATCAGTGCCCTTATGTCTTAAAGTTTGAAATATCTCATTCTCATTCTTGAAAATCGTGCACTAAGCCAAAGTTAGATGTACTTTCAAATTTCTTTCTTAGAAACTCCTTTACAGTATGTGATTTAGAATTAGAAGTATGAAACCAGAAGTTTAGTAGTAGTAGATTTGGGATAGTGCTATCCAGATTGAGCATATTATATATTAATGAGTCTAGTTGTACGAAAGATGTATGCAAGAATTTAAGTTTGTTGATTCAAGATTAAGTATGCTGGTGTGGATGAGTTTATCATTCATGTGTATTATTATACCCCAGACTCTAGAGTGATTGCAGTTTAGTTTAGAGTTTAGTAAAGTGGTCACAAACTTAAGATGATGGCTTAAATATAAGGGGGAGATGACAGAACAAGTAACTAAGTCAGGCTCTCAGATTCTAGTAGTAGTGCCAGTGTGTGTAGAAAAGCAGTAAGGAAGATGATTCCCAACCTATTCTTATCTCAGTGTAAAGTTTTTCAGCCATCACAATATCTACTCATGCCTAACATGCCAGCTCCATCATCAAAGCCTATATTTATGTACTTTATATAAAAACCATGTACGTTTTCAGTTTTTCGTATGAAACTCAGGTCTAAACTCAGGTCATGCAACTCATGACTCATGTACCCATGCCTTATGATATGTTCAGTTCTAGGTGCTCATGCTACACCTCTAATGATCAGTGAAATTTAGTTTATGTCATGTGTGTCCTCAGTTCAGACCTCTCTGACGAATTCATCTCATTGATACTTTATTCCTCAGGCCTCAGTTGAGTGTCAAAGTTATTCTTTAATGTTTCAGGTCCTCATGTTCTAACCTTTCAGTGACTTCTCCTTATGTCATGATTAGTTGAAATTCTATGTATTTTTTTTGGGCTAGTGCATGAAAGTTTTAAGGATAGAGGTTTAGAGAAAAATGAGAAAGTTGCTTTTATGGTTGTTTTCCAACAAGTTCATGTGTGATAATGAAGATAGACTTGAATTTCATGTTTGTTACAAGTTGAATGTATAGTTGAGTGTAAGATTTCAGTGTAATTCAGTCTGTATAGCCAACATTCCAATCTAGTAGTCAGACAGACAAGTTCCTATGATTTTCCATCTTTCCTATTCATGAGGTTATTTACGTTAATGCAAATTTTGAATTCAGATCAGTTTGTGCATATGTGTCAATTTCAGATCCCCTATATTTAGTCATGATTCAGTCCATAAGTTTCCCGTGCATTATTTCAGGCTTTCCTTAGTATTTCAGTCAAGTTAATATCATTTAGGGGACTAAGTATCCCAAGGGGGAGGTATATTTTAATACCCCGAGTATTCATGTCTTAAACCTTTTATTTTTCTTCACGAAATTGGATCCATCTTGAAGTAATAGTTACTCATCAGTTGACTCTCTTATTTCTATCCCAGCCTTACAATCATTCTCATGTCATTGTATGTATTTAAGAAATCAGTTTAATTCATGATATTCAGTTCATGTATCATGTTTCAGAATCAATTATCCAGTTATGTTCCAATTCAGTCATGTTCAGAATATGATCTCAGGTTTCTTTATACAGTACTCTCAGTCTAACCAGTCTCATTCGAGGATGAATGTTCCCAAGGGGGAGATGATGTAATACACCGTATTTTTGGGATAGTTTTTAAACCATCGTTCCTATGTGTATAAGCTATAATCTAAATGATTCCCATGTGAATATAAGTTTCATGATCTTTATTCTTATGTTTGGTTTGCTTTTGAGGTGAAAAATGTTCATAAGAATCAATTAGAACAAAGTTGAGTTCAGAGCCTTTGATTCGTCCAAAGTTTGGTATTTGATTCTATAACGGTTTACTTTAAACGTGTATAACTTTATATATATATATATATATATATATATATATATATATATATATATATATATATATATATAATTTTATAGCTCAAGACCCACCAAATTGTAGATAGTTAAATTAACTTTCCAATGATACCAATTTCGCCTAAATTCGATACCCGAGCGAAAAGTTGTGGCATTTTTCGTGTGAGGTAGTAAGCCGATGCAATAGAGATGCGACACATCGTCCTGTGCGTTACCGAACTGTTCACATGCTAATTCAGTTTCTAAAGGGTCTAGGGGCACTTTGGTCACTTCACCTCACCCTAATCCATCCATAACACTTAATTTCAGCCCCCAAAAGCAATATACACTCAATTATTCATCTTTTCTCTCAAAGAAAAACCCAAGCCTCCTCAAGAACACCAAGAACTTCATCAATTTTTCTTCAAGAAAAGTAAGAACTCAAGTTTTCTAATTCAAGAATACTTTCAAGATTGTGTTTCTCCTTCAAGATTAAAGCTTTAAGGTATGTGGGAGTTCATCCATGGGTTCTCTTTCACCCATGGAGCCCAAAACCTCTTTTCTTTTAATTAAAGAATGAATCTTCCATTACTATGGTATTTTGTATGTTCAAGAAAGATTGAATTTCATATTTTCATGATGTTTTAAAGTCAATTCAGCCCATTTATGATTCCATGCAAGATTTTAAATTCCTCATTCTATGAATTTGAATTTCCCTTGCTTTATTCAAGTAAATTCCATGATAGATCCTAAATTCATGATTTTTAGCAATATTCTCATGTTTTAAATTCATGCCTTCCACATGTTAGATGAAATTCCCATATCATGTTAAGACAATTTCAAGATGAATCCCCAAGCTATGAACTTCGCCATGTAACTCTGTTGTTCCCTCATGTTTAAGACATTCCTACGTTCAAGCTATGAACTTTATATGTTTTGATGAAACACTCATGTCCTATTTCAAATGAATTACATGTGAATTCTCCAATTCGTGATCTTTGTTATGTAATCATGCTATGCTCCCATGTTTAAGATATTCCCATGTCCAAGTTCATGATCCCCATGTGTTTGGCGAATTGCCCCATATTAATGAATTAATCTCTACGTTCTTGATAGAATGCTCATGTGAATTGAATAGGGTAATCATGACACGTTACCATGTGTTCTCATTCATGTACAAGTCCATAACCTCCAAGTGTTTGATAAAATGTCTCAGTGAATGAATTGTAAACAATTGACTATGGCTATGCTTTTCAAGATTATGCGCTGCTTTACTTTTCATGCTATCGAGTCCTGGGGGTATTCAATACCAAAATATTTAGCTGCTTACCTAGAGCTATAGTAGTTACAAAATAGTCTTAATAGTGTCACGAACAGTAGTACTTAGTAATCAGTCATAATCTCAGTTCAGTATTCAATTTAGAACTCAGTTGACTCAGTCAGTTAATAGAACTCAGTAGTATTTCGTTAGTCAGCGAGAACCAGTACACTTAGTTCAGTTCAGTTAGACAATAGGATCAGTAACAGTTCAGTTAATCCTAGTATAGTTTAGAAATTATTTCAGTGTCTATTCAGTTGGGAGTAGGAATCAGCACCGAGCAAAACTAGGGATGGGGGCATTTCTGCCAATATAGGGTTGTTACATATTCCCACTGGAAGTAGTAGCCATAGTGAACGGAAGTTGAATCTACATAGACAATTTTGCATGCGCCGTTTTGGAGTTATTTTCCTTTTGTTATTTTTTCTCTTATAACCACATATGATCTTCAAGGCAAACAGCCATAAAGGCATATTTCTCATATTCTCTAAACCTCTATCAATAACAACTTTCTTGCACTATGCTTAAGATGACATACCCAGAATTCTCAACTAACTATGACATATACCAAAGATTTACCTCAATATTCCTTCATCCTTTAGGCTTAGATAGAAAAACATAAATAATCTTTCTTAGTGAGGGTCATCAACTCTCTCTCATCTAAACCATTGCTTATCCATTATCATTACCACTATCTTAACATAAAAAGAGGTCACTGAAGGGATAACGTATAAGGACCAGAAGAACAAAAGAATACTATACACAACTTTGAAACTTAACTGAGGCCTGAGGAATAGAATGTCATGGGCATGGATTCATTAAGGGGATTTAAACTTAGGACGTACATGGTATAATGCGAATTTCACTAGTATCATGAATTTTTGAGGGCTGATCATACTCTGAAACATGAGTTCATACTTATCATAAGCTATTCAACATAAGACTGGAGTTCATAGATTCATGAGGGATACTCGAATCACAGAGTAAAGCTGTTACTTTCTTTATAGAAGCTAAGAATGAACTTGAATACGCATGAAGTGTATAAGCATTAGCCTTTTGCATGAATCCATTACGCAAGACATAAATTTGGCGTGATAATGACTGAAATCCAAGGAACACTCTAGAGTAAGAGGGATCACTAGCTTATCACAACTCTTATTGACATGTATCAGGATGTAATTCTCAAAACTTGATTTGGTTCCTTGTTTTATCATCTCTCCTTAGCTTTAATCCATCATTCTAAGTATGTGTAATCCTTTACTAAACTCTAAACTGTACTACAATCACTGTACTCTAGAGTGTGCAATATAATAATATACGTAAGTAATAGACTTAACCTGAAAGATTACACCTGAAAGTGTAAACCCCACTGCTAGTACTTTCTTTTGAGATACAACTCTATCTTTATATAGCCCCAATAGTCATCATCTAATACTTGAACACTTACTAACTTAGAATCTTCATGAGTATCACCATACCCAGAACACACACCATCTAGAGCTTCAACTCTTATTTCTATTAGCTCAATCTCCAAAGATTCAAACTTAGGTTCTAATACTTAACATGGATATCCCCAAATGTTTAATGAACCATACTACTTCTATCATAGCCTGCTAATATCACATCTCTAAACTTATATCCTAACCTAAACTATGAGAAGCAAAATTATTCCAAAAGGTTCAACATTATCTGTCCATAACTCCTTAACTTAGCTATTAAGAACACCATATACTATATAAATATCCCCCTCCCACTTAGAAACTCGAGGGTACTACTAACCAAACACAATACTTAATAACCTTATAAAATAATGCAACCCTATATGAACTTGGGTACACCTCTACATCATACTTAATTACGAATAACTAAACGTTAACTCTTGTATACACTGTTTAAGGCTACTCAATCACTTCTATATAACTAGCATTACTAACCAAACAATTAATATTTCTACCTTGATGATCATCTAATATTCAAACTTAGTGTCTACTGCTAGCCATGATTAACCATAACTTCACACACCATTATTACATATCAAAACATCGGGAAACACTAGTCCACTAGAACCTTAGAACAACGATAATTGATCATACTCCTATGATATACCTTATTAAAATCCGTTAGCGAATCCTCCTACATAGTACTAACATTTACCCAGCTATACCCTAAATTACTTTCATAGATCTATAAGTTTCAACTAAACCCCTTTTGAAACCTCAAGGGAAGCCTAATTAACTATACTCAACAACCAAATGCTTTCATTAATAACTTATACTTTTCTAACACAACAAATACCATCCATAACTCTTTTCATACCTCAAGCAAACCACAATTCACCATAACTAATAACTACTTCTCTATCTCTTACTAACTAACACACAAGGACCTATCACCTCACTACTAACTCGATCATATGAAAAAAAATTCATCTATATACATCCAATCAGTCTCCATTACCAACTTTCTTAT